>NW_027000690.1:0-8375 GCF_036934945.1 Oncorhynchus masou masou
ATACTGGCTGCCCCCTCACATAACCACACCATATAAATACTGGCTGCCCCCCACATAACCACACCCACATATATAAATACTGGCTGCCCTCTCACATAACCACACCCACATATATAAATACTGGCTGCCCGCTCACATAACCACACCCACATATATAAATACTGGCTGCCCCCCACATAACCACACCCACATATATAAATACTGGCTGTCTATAAATACTGGCTGCTCCCCCACATAACCTCACCCACATATATAAAGACTGGCTGCCCCCTCACATAACCACACCCACATCTATAAAGACTGGCTGGCCCCTCACATAACCACACCCACATCTATAAAGACTGGCTGGCCCCTCACATAGCCACACCAACATCTATAAAGACTGGCTGCCCCCTCACATAACCACACACATATATAAACACTGGCTGCCCCTCACATAACCACACCCACATATATAAATACTGGCTCTCCCCCACATAACCACACCCACATCTATAAAGACGGCCTGCCCCCCGCATAACCACACCCACATCTACAAAACTGGCTGCCCCTCAAATAACCACACCCACATCTATAAAGACTGGCTGCCCCTCACATAACCACACCCACATCTATAAAGACTGGCTGACCCCCACATAACCACACCCACATACATAAATACTGGCTGCCTCCTCACATAACCACACCCACATCTATAAAGACTGGCTGCCCCCTAACATAACCACACCCACATCTATAAAGACTGGCTGCCCCCCACATAACCACACCCACATCTATAAAGACTGGCTGCCCCCTCACATAACCACACCCACATCTATAAATACTGGCTGCCCCCACTAACCACATAACCACACCCACATATATAAATAATGGCTGCCCCCACATAACCACACCCACATCTATAAAGACTGGCTGCCCCTCACATAACCACACCCACATCTATAAAGACCACCCCCACATAACCACACCCACATCTATAAATACTGGCTGCCCCCCACATAACCACACCCACATCTATAAAGACTGGCTGCCCCCACATAACCACACCCACATCTATAAAGACGGCCTGCCCCCCTGCCCCCACATAACCACACCCACATCTATAAAAGATTGGGCACATGACTGCCCCCCCACATAACCACACCCACATCTATAAAGATTGGCTGACCCCACACACTATATAAATACTGGCTGCCCCACATCATCTATAAAGACTGGCTGCCCCCCCACATAACACACCACACCCACATCTATAAAGACTGGCTGCCCTAACATAACCACACCCACATCTATAAAGACTGGCTGACCCCCACATGTACATCTATAAAGACTGGCTGCCCCCTCACATAACCACACCTACATATATAAATACTGGCTGACCCCCACATAACCACACCCACATCTATTAAGACTGGCTGACCCCCACATAACCACACCCACATCTATAAAGACTGGCTGCCCCCTCACATAACCACACCCACATATATAAATATGGCCAATAACCACACCCACATATATAAATACTGGCTGCCCCCTCACATAACCACACCCACATATATAAATACTGGCTGCCCCTGTCACATAACCACACCCACATATATAAATACTGGCTGCCCCCCCACATAACCACACCCACATATATAAATACTGTCTGCCCCCCACATAACCACACCCACATATATAAATACTGGCTGTCCTCTCACATAACCACACCCACATATATAAATACTGGCTGCCCCCTCACATAACCACACCCACATATATAAATACTGGCTGCCCTCACATAACCACACCCACATATATAAATACTGGCTGCCCTCTCACATAACCACACCCACATATATAAATACTCGCTGCCCCTCCACATAACCACACCCACATATATAAATACTGGCTGCCCCCTCACATAACCACACCCACATATATAAATACTGGCTGCTCCCTCACATAACCACACCCACATATATAAATACTGGCTGCCCTCACATAACCACACCCACACTATAAATACTGGCTGCCCCCCCACATAACCACACCCACATATATAAATACTGGCTGCCCCCCACATAACCACACCCACATATATAAATACTGGCTGCCCCCTCACATAACCACACCCACATATATAAATACTGGCTGCCCCTGTCACATAACCACACCCACATATATAAATACTGGCTGCCCCCCCACATAACCACACCCACATATATAAATACTGGCTGCCCCCCACATAACCACACCCACATATATAAATACTGGCTGCCCTCTCACATAACCACACCCACATATATAAATACTGGCTGCCCCCTCACATAACCACACCCACATATATAAATACTGGCTGCCCCCTCACATAACCACACCCACATATATAAATACTGGCTGCCCCTCACATAACCACACCCACATCATATAAATACTGGCTGCCCCCTCACATAACCACACCCACATATATAAATACTGGCTGCCCGCTCACATAACCACACCCACATATATAAATACTGGCTGCCCCCACATAACCACACCCACATATATAAATACTGGCTTCACCCACATCTATAAAAGACTGGCTGGCCCCTCACATAACCACACCCACATCTATAAAGACTGGCTGGCCCCTCACATAGCCACACCAACATCTATAAAGACTGGCTGCCCCCTCACATAACCACACACACATATATAAACACTGGCTGCCCCTTCACATAACCACACCCACATATATAAATACTGGCTCTCCCCCACATAACCACACCCACATCTATAAAGACGGCCTGCCCCCCGCATAACCACACCCACATCTATAAAGACTGGCTGCCCCCCGCATAACCACACCCACATCTATAAAGACGGCCTGCCCCCCGCATAACCACACCCACATCTATAAAGACTGGCTGCCCCCTCACATAACCACACCCACATCTATAAAGACTGGCTGACCCCCACATAACCACACCCACATACATAAATACTGGCTGCCTCCTCACATAACCACACCCACATCTATAAATACTGGCTGCCCCCTCACATAACCACACCCACATCTATAAAGACGGCCTGCCCCACGCATAACCACACCCACATCTATAAAGACTGGCTGCCCCCTAACATAACCACACCCACATCTATAAAGACTGGCTGGCCCCTCACATAACCACACCCACATATATAAATACTGGCTGCCCCCTCACATAACCACACCCACATATATAAATACTGGCTCTCCCCCACATAACCGCACCCACATCTATAAAGACTGGCTGACCCCCACATAACCACACCCACATCTATAAAGACTGGCTGCCCCCTCACATAACCACACCCACATATATAAATACTGGCTGACCCCCACATAACCACACCCACATCTATAAAGACTGGCTGACCCCCACATAACCACACCCACATCTATAAAGACTGGCTGCCCCCTCACATAACCACACCCACATCTATACTGGCTCTCCCCCACATAACACCCATCATCTAAAGACTACTGGCTGACCCCCACATAACCACACCCACATCTATAAAGACTGGCCCCCTGCCCCCTTTCACACAACCACACCCACATATATAAATACTGGCTGACCCCCACATAACCACACCCACATCTATAAAGACTGGCTGCCCCCCCACATGCTAGTGACCCCCACACCCACATCTATAAAGACTGGCTGCCCCCTCACATAACCACACCCACATATATAAATACTGGCTGACCCCCACCCACATATAAATACCATGCCCCTCCACACACCCACATCTATAAAGACGGCCTGCCCCCTCACATAACCACACCCACATATATAAATACTGGCTGCCCCCTCACATAACCACACCCACATATATAAATACTCGCTGCCCCTCCACATAACCACACCCACATCTATAAAGACGGCCTGCCCCCTCACACAACCACACCCACATATATAAATACTGGCTGCCCCTCACATAACCACACCCACATATATAAATACTGGCTGCCCCCACATAACCACACCCACATATAAATACTGGCTGCCCCCATAACCACACCCACATATATAAATACTGGCTGCCCTCTCCACATAACCACACCCACATATATAAATACTGGCTGCCCCCTCACATAACCACACCCACATATATAAATACTGGCTGCCCCCTCACATAACCACACCCACCCACATATATAAATACTGGCTGCCCCCTCACATAACCACACCCACATATATAAATACTGGCTGCCCTCTCACATAACCACACCCACATATATAAATACTGGCTGCCCCCTCACATAACCACACCCACATATATAAATACTGGCTGCCCTGTCCTCACATAACCACACCCACATATATAAATACTGGCTGCCCCTCACATAACCACACCCACATATATAAAGCCACCGACACCCCACATAACCACACCCACATATATAAATACTGGCTGCCCCTCACATAACCACACCCACATATATAAATACTCGCTGCCCCCCCACATAACCACACCCACATATATAAATACTGGCTGCCCCTCACATAACCACACCCACATATATAAATACTGGCTGCCCCCTCACATAACCACACCCACATATATAAATACTGGCTGCCCCCTCACATAACCACACCCACATATATAAATACTGGCTGCCCTCTCACATAACCACACCCACATATATAAATACTGGCTGCCCCCTCACATAACCACACCCACATATATAAATACTGGCTGCCCCCTCACATAACCACACCCACATATATAAATACTGGCTGCCCCCCACATAACCACACCCACATATATAAATACTGGCTGCCCCCTCACATAACCACACCCACATATATAAATACTGGCTGCCCCTCCACATAACCACACCCACATATATAAATACTGGCTGCCCCCTCACATAACCACACCCACATATATAAATACTGGCTGCCCCTGTCACATAACCACACCCACATATATAAATACTGGCTGCCCCCCACATAACCACACCCACATATATAAATACTGGCTGCCCCCACATAACCACACCCACATATATAAATACTGGCTGCCCTCTCACATAACCACACCCACATATATAAATACTGGCTGCCCCCTCACATAACCACACCCACATATATAAATACTGGCTGCCCCCTCACATAACCACACCCACATATATAAATACTGGCTGCCCTCTCACATAACCACACCCACATATATAAATACTCGCTGCCCCTCCACATAACCACACCCACATATATAAATACTGGCTGCCCCCTCACATAACCACACCCACATATATAAATACTGGCTGCCCCCTCACATAACCACACCCACATATATAAATACTGGCTCTCCCCCACATAACCACACCCACATCTATAAAGACTGGCTGCCCCCCACATAACCACACCCACATCTATAAAGACTGGCTGCCCCCCACATAACCACAACCACAAATATAAAGAATGGCTGCCCCCCACATAACCACACCCACATATATAAAGACTGGCTGCCCCCTCACATAACCACACCCACATCTATAAAGACTGGCTGCCCCCACATAACCACACCCACATCTATAAAGACTGGCTGCCCCCTCACATAACCACACCCACATCTATAAAGACTGGCTGCCCCCACATAACCACACCCACATCTATAAAGACTGGCTGCCCCCTCACATAACCACACCCACATCTATAAAGACTGGCTGCCCCCTCACATAACCACACCCACATCTATAAAGACTGGCTGACCCCCACATAACCACACCCACATCTATAAATACTGGCTGCCCCCCACATAACCACACCCACGTCTATAAATATTGGCTGCTCCCCCACATAACCTCACCCACATATATAAAGACTGGCTGCCCCCCCACATAACCACACCCACATCTATAAAGACTGGCTGCCCCTCACATAACCACACCCACATCTATAAAGACGGCCTGCCCCCCACATAACCACACCCACATATATAAATACTGGCTGCCCCCACATAACCACACCCACATCTATAAAGACTGGCTGCCCCCACATAACCACACCCACATCTATAAAGACTGGCTGCCCCCCACATAACCACACCCACATCTATAAATACTGGCTGCCCCCTCACATAACCACACCCACATCTATAAAGACTGGCTGACCCCCACATAACCACACCCACATATATAAAGACTGGCTGCCCCCACATAACCACACCCACATCTATAAATACTGGCTGCCCCCTACATAACCACACCCACATCTATAAATACTGGCTGCCACCCCCACATAACCACACCCACATCTATAAATACTGGCTGCCCCCCACATGACCACACCCAACATCTATAAATACTGGCTGCCCCCACATAACCACACCCACATCTAGAAATACTGGCTGCCCCCCACATGACCACACCCACATCTATCAATACTGGCTGCCCCCCACATAACCACACCCACATCTATAAAGACTGGCTGCCCCTCACATAACCACACCCACATCTATCAATACTGGCTGCCCCCTCGACATAACCACACCCACATCATATAAAGACTGGCTGCCCCCCACATAACCAAACCCTCACACCCTCAAAACCTCACACCCTGACACCCTCACTCCCTCTCTCACACCCACATACCCTCAAAACCTCACACCCTCAAAACCTCAAACCCTCACATCAGCTGCTTCCAATGTCTAGAGAAAGCTTAACTCAGATGAGGATCTGTAAGAAGAGATAACATCTGCTAAACAAACGTGTGGGTCGTCAGACAGCAGAGATAAAACCTAATGAACAAATGTGTGGGTCGTCAGACAGCAGAGATGAAACCTAATGAACAAATGTGTGGGTCGTCAGACAGCAGAGATAAAACCTAATGAACAAACGTGTGGGTCGTCAGACAGCAGAGATAAAAACCTAATGAACAAACGTGTGGGTCGTCGGACAGCAGAGATGAAACCTAATGAACAAACGTGTGGGTCGTCAGACAAAGGATAAAAAGGATAAACAGTTATAGTTCAGAATCTTTCCATTCAGAGATAGTTCCTTAGTGATCCCTCTACGCCATTCTCAGTCTATGATGAGTAGAGAGAGGAGAGAACCTGTTCCTCAGCCTGTGATCAGCAGAGAGAGGAGGGAACCTGTTCCTCAGTATGTGATCAGTAGAGAGAACCTGTTCCTCAGTATGTGATCAGTAGAGAGGAGAGAACCTGTTCCTCAGTATGTGATCAGTAGAGAGGAGAGAACCTGTTCCTCAGTCTGTGATCAGCAGAGAGGAGGGAACCTGTTCCTCAGCCTGTGATCAGTAGAGAGGAGAGAACCTGTTCCTCAGTATGTGATCAGTAGAGAGGAGAGAACCTGTTCCTCAGCCTGTGATCAGCAGAGAGAGGAGGGAACCTGTTCCTCAGCCTGTGATCAGCAGAGAGAACCTGTTCCTCAGTATGTGATCAGCAGAGAGGAGAGAACCTGTTCCTCAGCCTGTGATCAGCAGAGAGAGGAGAGAACCTGTTCCTCAGCCTGTGATCAGCAGAGAGAGGAGAGAACCTGTTCCTCAGCCTGTGATCAGTAGAGAGGAGAGAACCTGTTCCTCAGCCTGTGATCAGCAGAGAGAGGAGGGAACCTGTTCCTCAGTATGTGATCAGTAGAGAGAACCTGTTCCTCAGTATGTGATCAGTAGAGAGGAGAGAACCTGTTCCTCAGCATGTGATCAGTAGAGAGGAGAGAACCTGTTCCTCAGCCTGTGATCAGCAGAGAGAGGAGGGAACCTGTTCCCTCAGTATGTGATCAGTAGAGAGAAACCTGTTCCTCAGTATGTGATCAGCAGAGTAGGAGAGAAACCTGTTCCTCAGCATGTGATCAGCAGAGAGGAGAGGAACCTGTTCCTCAGTCTGTGATCAGCAGAGAGGAGGGAACCTGTTCCTCAGCCTGTGATCAGTAGAGAGGAGAGAACCTGTTCCTCAGTATGTGATCAGTAGAGAGGAGAGAACCTGTTCCTCAGCCTGTGATCAGCAGAGAGAGGAGGGAACCTGTTCCTCAGCCTGTGATCAGTGAGAAACCTGTTCCTCGGCCTGACCAGTCAGTAGAGGAGAGAACCTGTTCTCAGCCTGTGATCACAGAGAGAGGAGAGAACCTGTTCCTCAGCTGTGATCAGCAGAGAGGAGGACCTGTTCTCAGATGTGATCAGCAGAGAGAGGAGACCTGTTCAGCCTGCATCAGCAGGGAGGGAGAACCTGTTCCTCAGCCTGTGATCAGTAGAGAGGAGAGAACCTGTTCCTCAGCATGTGATCAGCAGAGAGGAGAGAACCTGTTCCTCAGCCTGTGATCAGCAGAGAGGAGAGAACCTGTTCCTCAGCCTGTGATCAGCAGAGAGGAGAGAACCTGTTCCTCAGCCTGTGATCAGCAG
>NW_027000691.1:0-8375 GCF_036934945.1 Oncorhynchus masou masou
TGGAGCAGAGGGTAGTATAGTATATTGTGTTTTTGACTAGAAAGGCAAAATGCTACGATAAATACTGTCAAATCTGGATAAACCAAATGTTGCTATTGTTTATAGTTGTATAGCTATCTGTATTATATAGTGTGGATCTGTGTTCTTATGATTGATAGTTGCTATTTGACTGTATGAGTAATCTACCTGTTTTTGCAAGAATTTCAGTCATACAAAGAAATACACCTGGTAGCCACAGGATGGCGATATGAGATCACAAAACAGCCACCGCTTGACCTGGCTTGTTTTCCAGAATGTTGTTTTCCACCTCAGGCTGAGGGAGTGGGTCAGGCTGTCTAGACTGGTGGTGGCTGGTCCTGCCCCATTACATCAGTTCAACCCTAGACTGTGACTCAACAGGGGCAACTGCAGATGGTTTGGGGTCCTGCTTGTGAATCCCACCACAGTAAACAATCACCAGAGAAGACAGAGCAGAGAGAAAGAAGAGTGAAGGAGACAAAGCAATGCCTGACTCCGTGATGAGGCTCTAGCTCCCATTTAGAGTCCTTACGTGATGCATATTGTTTTTCCGTTCAGTTGAACACACATACTACTGCCGCTGGCTGGCTGAAAGCTAGAGTGTTTTATATCAGAGCTAGGCAATCAGTCTGTGTGGGTTCCTGAGAGTTGTTTGTCAGTCTGTATGAAACTAAACTTGTTGAGGGCTGCGACAGGTTGCCGTAAAGGTGTTCAGTGTGTACATGTGAGGGTATCCATGAACTTTGAACTTGCTGCTTCCAAAGTGGCCATGCAAGCATTGACAAAGGATGACAAAGGATGCCATGGTACACATATGCTTTGAAAATGTATTTTGGCTTCTATTCTTACCAGACAAGTCTAATTATTTTTTCCAGACATCAATATATCCACTGGAATATTCTGTCCTGAACTCTGTGTTCAAATCAATGGCAGATGTCCAGAACTATCACATGGGGTACTGTGTAAGACATTGTGCACACGGGCAGATTAGCTCAAATCATTTCCATCCATTTCCCAGCTGCGAATGACTCGGATTTGCCGAGTCATTGAAACACAGACCAATCACGTTGTTGACTTCCTCCATGACTCAGCAGCTCGCTGCTGCCCGGGCTCGCTCACTACTCTCTGCCCACTGTTGTGCCGTAGGCCACCACGGGAAGAGCGTTGTGTTTCCACACCGCTCAGCATTACATTGCACTTCGACCTAACTCTTGTCGAAGCTCTTCTACATCATAAAAACAAATGATTGAAAATGCATTTGCTGCTTCACCTCTCATTTTGTTTCCAGAATTATTATTATCTTCCTATGGTCCTGTGTCAATAACACCGTCCTCTTTCCCTAAGGTCATTTCTGTATTAGGTCATGTTGGGATGAACCGGAACTGGAGTGGAATGGTGTTGTGGTGTGTTGCCATAGGGGCTAGTTGTTCTGAGGGTGGCTGCACAGGGTGTAATACCCCGTATTGTCCTTACTTGGAAACACATTTCCCCTGGAGAGAGGAAGAACAGATTTTGAACAGCTATCTTTTAAACCACTCAGCCAGGTTAAACAAACACACATTTAAAGGTAAAGCATCAGTTACAGAGAGAGAAAAATAGAGAGGGTGGGCAATTAAAAAGTGCAAAACCAAAGGCAGCAGTTACTAAGCTGCGCGGTCACTTTACTAGAGAGAGAGAGAGTAGGTTCTCCCGCTTTCTCACTGTCAAGGGAAAATCCATTGCTCTCTCCTGGGTGTTTCAGTGAGAATCCCCTCAATCGCTAGCTGTTGCTGAGGGCAGATTTTGGTGCATTTGCACTTGAGTTGCCTCAAAGTCAGGGTAAAGGCGGTATAACCTTCCTCCCGCCCCACCTGGTGAGAGATGACGCCACAGAACATTCTACATGGTTATGGCGGCAGCATTTTCCCATATCATCACAAACAAAATCAATCAAGGTCTTCATTTTTATTCACATGCAGGCATGCCTTCCTCCTTCACCTTGTTTTATAATGGGGAAGATTAATACTGGAAATAAATTAAACCGGATGCTGCAGCAGATATTGTCTCCTCTTCCCTCCTAATCTCCCTCCTTTCCAGCGCCTTGCTACCTCTACTCTCTGCCTGTCATTCTCTCCAGTGCCCTACTACTCCTACTGGTCATTCTCTACAGCACCCTGTTACTCCTACTCTCCACCTGTCATTCTCTACAGCACCCTGCTACTCCTACTCTCTATCTCTCATCTCTACAGGGCCCTGCTACTCCTACTCTACCTGTCATTCTCTCCAGCGCCTGCTACTCCTACTCTCTACCTCTCATCTCTACAGTGCACTGCTACTCTACTCATACCTGTCAATCTCTATACATCGCCATGCTACTCCTAATCCCTGCCTGTCATTCTCTATACAGCACACTGCTACTCATACTCTACCTGTCATTCTCTACACACCTACTCTCTACCTGTCATTCTCTACACAGCCCTACTACTCCTACTCTTTACCTTTCATTCTATATACAGTGCCCTGCTACTCCTACTCTTTACCTGTCATTCTATATACAGTGCCTTGCTACTCCTACTCTCTACCTGTCATTCTCTATACAGCGCCCTGCTATTACTACTCTCTACCTGTCAATCTCTATACAGTTCCCTGCTACTCCTACACTCAGCATGTCATTCTCTACAGTGCCCTTCTACTCCCACCCTCTCTTTGTCATTCTCTACAATGCCCTTCTACTCCTACCCTCTCTTTGTCATGCTCTACAGTGCCCTGCTACTCCTACTCTCTACCTGTCATTCTCTCCAGCCCTGCTACTCATACTCTCTACTTGTCATTCTCTACAGTGCCTTGCAACTCCTACTCTCTCCTCTCATCTCTACAGTGCCCTGCTACTCCTACTCTCTAACATTTGTATGGGTCTCCCTGTTCTGTTCTTGCACTCCCACACTTATGCCGACATGTGTGTTTGAGAGGAGACAGGCAATGCGTGTGGTCTAACCTTGTGTTTGAAAAATCGATGCCGCACACGCTCACTCACACCAGCACACTCACACACACCTACACGCGTTCTCACGCACACCTGCACACTCACACACACCTGCACGCGTTCTCAGGCACACGCACACCTGCACACTCACACACACCTACACGCGTTCTCACGCACACCTGCACACTCACACACACCTGCACACTCACACACACCTACACGCGTTCTCACGCTCACGCACACCTGCACACTCACACACACCTACACACGATTTCTCACGCACACTTACACAACCACACTCACACACCTACACACGTTCTCACGCTCACGCACACCTGCACACTCACACACACCTACACAAGTTCTCACGCTCACGCACACCTGCACACTCACACGCACCTACACGCGTTCTCACGCACACTTACACAACCACACTCACACACACCTACACGCGTTTCAGGCACACTTACACAACCACACTCACACACATCTACACGCATTCTCACGCTCACACACACCTGCACACTCACACACACCTACACACGTTCTCAGGCACACTTACACCTGCACACTCACACACACCTATACATGTTCTCACGCACACTTACACAACCACACTCACACACACCTACACACGTTCTCACGCTCACGCACACCTGCACACTCACACACACCTACACGCGTTCTCACGCACACTTACACAACCACACTCACACACACCTACACGCGTTCTCAGGCACACTTACACAACCAAACTCACACACATCTACACGCATTCTCACGGCTCACACACACCTGCACACTCACACACACCTACACACGTTCTCAGGCACACTTACACCTGCACACTCACACACACCTACACATGTTCTCAGGCACACTTACACCTGCACACTCACACACCTACACATGTTCTCACGCACACTTACACCTGCACACTCACACACACCTACACGCGTTCTCACGCACACTTACACCTGCACACTCACACACCTACACGTTCTCACGCTCACGCACACCTGCACACTCACACACCTACACGCGTTTCAGGCACACTTACACAACCACACTCACATACACCTACACGCGTTCTCACGCTCACGCACACCTGCACACTCACACACACCTACACGCGTTCTCAGGCACACTTACACAACCACATTCACACACCTACACGCGTTCTCAGGCACACTTACACAACCACACTCACACACACCTACACGCGTTCTCAGGCACATTCTACACCTGCACACTCACACACACCTACACACGTTCTCACGACCACTTACACCTGCACACTCACACACACCTACACGCGTTCTCAGGCACACTTACACCTGCACACTCACACACACCTACACGCGTTCTCACGCACACTTACACAACCACACTCACACACACTTACACGCGTTCTCAGGCACACTTACACCTGCACACTCACACACACCTACACTCGTTCTCACGCTCACGCACACCTGCACACTCACACACACCTACACGCGTTCTCAGGCACACTTACACAACCACACTCACGCACATCTACACAAGTTCTCACGCTCACACACCTGCACACACCACACACACCTACACGCGGCTTCTCAGGCACACTTACACAACCACATTCACACACACCTACACGCGTTCTCAGGCACACTTACACAACCACACTCACACACCACCTACACGCGTTCTCACGCTCACGCACACCTGCACACTCACACACACCTACACGCGTTCTCAGGCACACTTACACAACCACATTCACACACACCTACACGCGTTCTCAGGCACACTTACACAACCACACTCACACACACCTACACGCGTTCTCAGGCACACTTACACAACCACATTCACACACACCTACACGCGTTCTCAGGCACACTTACACCTGCACACTCACACACACCTACACACGTTCTCACGCACACTTACACCTGCACACTCACACACACCTACACGCGTTCTCAGGCACACTTACACCTGCACACTCACACACACCTACACACGTTCTCACGCACACTTACACCTGCACACTCACACACACCCTACACACGTTCTCAGGTACACTTACACCTGCACACTCACACACACCTACACGTGTTCTCACACACACTTACACAACCACACTCACACACACCTACACGGGTTCTCAGGCACACTTACACCTGCACACTCACACACACCTACACGCGTTCTCACGCACAATTGCACAACCACACACACTCTGCCTTCGGAAGATGGTAGTAGAGGCTGCATGATTATTCATCTGACCTTTGCATATTGACAGGAGAGAGTCATACGTCTTTGATACTGCTGAGCCAAGGG
Source organism: Oncorhynchus masou masou (assembly GCF_036934945.1). Taxonomy (NCBI): domain Eukaryota; kingdom Metazoa; phylum Chordata; class Actinopteri; order Salmoniformes; family Salmonidae; genus Oncorhynchus; species Oncorhynchus masou. Next base: position 5,309 of record NW_027000691.1, read on the forward strand.
ATACACACACACACATAGCCATACACTGTCATCATGTTAACACCACGTGTCAAACACAAGGCCCTCAGGCAAAATCAGGCTCGTGACAGATTGCTATCCGACCCCCACAATGATTTGGGATGTCAATAATTTATGTGCCGCTTTCCATACAGCCCGCAATACACATCACAGGAAGCACTGCCACGGTGTTGCTCTACTACCTCTCATCTCTACAGCGCCCTGCTACTCCTACTCTCTACCTGTCATTCTCTATGCGCCCTGCTCCTCCTACTCTCTACCTGTCATTCTCTCCAGTGCCCTGCTACTCCTACTCTCTACCTGTCATTCTCTACAGCACCCTGCTACTCCTACCCCCTACCTGTCATTTTCTACAGCTCCTGCTACTCCTACTCTCTACCTGTCATTCTCTACAGGGCCCTGCTACTCCTACTCTCTACCTGTCATTCTCTACAGTGCCCTCCTACTCCTACTCTCTACCTGTCATTCTCTCCAGTGCCCTGCTACTCCCACTCTCTAACTGTCATTCTCTAAAGTGCCCTCCTACTCCTACTCCTACTCTATACCTTTCATTCTCTCCAGTGCCCTGCTACTCCTACTCTCTACTTGTCATTCTCTACAGTGCCCTCCTACTCCTACTCTCTACTTGTCATTCTCTACAGTGCCCTCCCTACCCCTACTCTCTACCTGTCATTCTCTCCAGTGCCCTGCTACTCCTACTCTCTACCTGTCATTCTCTACAGTGCCCTGCTACTCCTACTCTCTACCTGTCATTCTCTACAGCACCCTGCTACTCCTACTCTTTACCTGTCATTCTATATACAGTGCCTTGCTACTCCTACTCTCTACCTGTCATTCTCTATACAGCGCCATGCTATTACTACTCTCTACCTGTCATTCTCTACAGTGCCCTCCTACTCCTACTCTCTACCTGTCATTCTCTACAGTGCCCCGCTACTCCTACTCTCTACCTGTCATTCTCTACAGTGCCCTCCTACTCCTACTCTCTACCTGTCATTCTCTACAATGCCCTTCTACTCCTACCCTCTCTTTGTCATGATCTACAGTGCCCTGCTACTCCTACTCTCTACCTGTCATTCTCTACAGCGCCCTGCTACTCCTACTCTCTACCTGTCATTCTCTACAGTGCCCTCCTACTCCTACTCTCTACCTGTCATTCTCTCCAGTGCCCTGCTACTCCTACTCTACCTGTCATTCTCTACAGTGCCCTCCTACTCCTACTCTCTACCTGTCATTCTCTCCAGTGCCCTGCTACTCCTACTCTCTACCTGTCATTCTCTACAGTGCCCTGCTACTCCTACTCTACCTGTCATTCTCTACAGCACCCTGCTACTCCTACTCTTTACCTGTCATTCTATATACAGTGCCTTGCTACTCCTACTCTCTACCTGTCATTCTCTATACAGCGCCATGCTATTACTTCTCTCTACCTGTCATTCTCTACAGTGCCCTCCTACTCCTACTCTCTACCTGTCATTCTCTACAGTGCCCCCTTACTCCTACTCTCTACCTGTCATTCTCTACAGTGCCCTCCTACTCCTACTCTCTACCTGTCATTCTCTACAATGCCCTTCTACTCCTACCCTCTCTTTGTCATGATCTACAGTGCCCTGCTACTCCTACTCTCTACCTGTCATTCTCTACAGCGCCCTGCTACTCCTACTCTCTACCTGTCATTCTCTACAGTGCCCTCCTACTCCTACTCTCTACCTGTCATTCTCTCCAGTGCCCTGCTACTCCTACTCTCTACCTGTCATTCTCTACAGTGCCCTCCTACTCCTACTCTCTACCTGTCATTCTCTACAGTGCCCCGCTACTCCTACTCTCTACCTGTCATTCTCTCCAGTGCCCTGCTACTCCTACTCTCTACCTGTCATTCTCTACAGTGCCCTGCTACTCCTACTCTCTACCTGTCATTCTCTACAGCACCCTGCTACTCCTACTCTTTACCTGTCATTCTATATACAGTGCCTTGCTACTCCTACTCTCTACCTGTCATTCTCTATACAGCGCCATGCTATTACTACTCTCTACCTGTCATTCTCTATACAGTTCCCTGCTACTCCTATACTCAGCATGTCATTCTCTACAGTGCCCTTCTACTCCCACCCTCTCTTTGTCATTCTCTACAATGCCCTTCTACCCTACCCTCTCTTTGTCATGATCTACAGTGCCCTGCTACTCCTACTCTCTACCTGTCATTCTCTCCAGCGCCCTGCACTCCTACTCTCTACTTGTCATTCTCTACAGCTCTCTGCTACTCCTACTCTCTACCTGTCATTCTCTACAGTGCCCTCCTACTCCTACTCTCTACCTGTCATTCTCTACAGTGCCCTGCTACTCCTACTCTCTACCTGTCATTCTCTCCAGTGCCCTGCTACTCCTACTCTTTACCTGTCATTCTCTACAGCGCCCTGCTACTCCTACTCTCTACCTGTCATTCTCTCCAGTGCCCTGCTACTCCTACTCTCTACCTGTCATTATCTACAGCACCCTGCTACTCCTACTCTCTACCTGTCATTCTCTCCAGTGCCCTGCTACTCCTACTCTCTACCTGTCATTCTCAGTGCCCTCTTACTCCTACTCTCTACCTGTCATTCTCTACAGTGCCCTTCTACTCCTACTCTCTACCCTGTCATTCTCTACATTGCCTGCTACTCCTACTCTCTACCTGTCATTCTCTACAGTGCCCTGCTACTCCTACTCTCTACCTGTCATTCTCTACAGTGCCCTGCTACTCCTACTCTCTACCTGTCATTCTCTACAGCACCCTGCTACTCCTACTCTCTACCTGTCATTCTCTACAGCACCCTGTTCCCCTCCTACCCCTACTCTCTACCTGTCATTCTCCAGCCTCTGCTACTCTTACTCTCTACCTGTCATTCTCTACAGTGCCCTCCTACCCCTACTCTCTACCTATCATTCTCAGTGCTCTGCTACTCTTGCTCCCTACCTGTCATTCTCTACAGTGCCCTCCTACTCCTACTCTCTACATATCATTCTCTACAGTGCCCTGCTACTCCTACTCTCTACCTGTCATTCTCTACAG
>NW_027000692.1:0-8373 GCF_036934945.1 Oncorhynchus masou masou
TTACATTTAAGTCATTTAGCAGACGCTCTTATCCAGAGCGACTTACAAATTGGTGAATTCACCTTCTGACATCCAGTGGAACAGCCACTTTACAATAGTGCATCTAAATCATTTAAGGGGGGGTGAGAAGGATTACTTTATCCTATCCTAGGTATTCCTTGAAGAGGTGGGGTTTCAGGTGTCTCCGGAAGGTGGTGATTGACTCCGCTGTCCTGGCGTCGTGAGGGAGTTTGTTCCACCATTGGGGGGCCAGAGCAGCGAACAGTTTTGACTGGGCTGAGCGGGAACTGTACTTCCTCAGTGGTAGGGAGGCGAGCAGGCCAGAGGTGGATGAACGCAGTGCCCTTGTTTGGGTGTAGGGCCTGATCAGAGCCTGGAGGTACTGCGGTGCCGTTCCCCTCACAGCTCCGTAGGCAAGCACCATGGTCTTGTAGCGGATGCGAGCTTCAACTGGAAGCCAGTGGAGAGAGCGGAGGAGCGGGGTGACGTGAGAGAACTTGGGAAGGTTGAACACCAGACGGGCTGCGGCGTTCTGGATGAGTTGTAGGGGTTTAATGGCACAGGCAGGGAGCCCAGCCAACAGCGAGTTGCAGTAATCCAGACGGGAGATGACAAGTGCCTGGATTAGGACCTGCGCCGCTTCCTGTGTGAGGCAGGGTCGTACTCTGCGGATGTTGTAGAGCATGAACCTACAGGAACGGGCCACTGCCTTGATGTTAGTTGAGAACGACAGGGTGTTGTCCAGGATCACGCCAGGTTCTTAGCGCTCTGGGAGGAGGACAATGGAGTTGTCAACCGTGATGGCGAGATCATGGAACGGGCAGTCCTTCCCCGGGAGGAAGAGCAGCTCCGTCTTGCCGGTTCAGCCAGAGGGTGGTGATCCGTGGATCCACACTGATATGTCTGCCAGACATGCAGAGATGCGATTACGCCACCTGGTCATCAGAAGGGGGAAAGGAGAAGATTAATTTGTGTGTCGTCTGCATAGCAATGATAGGAGAGACCATGTGAGTTATGACTTGGTGTATAACGAGAATAGGAGAGGGCCTAGAACAGAGCCCTGGGGACGCCAGTGGTGAGCGCATGGCGAGAAGATGATTCTCCGCCACGCCCACCTGGTAGGAGCGACCCTGTCAGGTAGGACGCAATCAGCGTGGGCGCGCCGGAGATGCCCAACTCGGAGAGGGTGGAGAGGAGATCTGATGGTTCACAGTATCAAGGCAGGACGATAGGTCTAGAAGGATGAGAGCAGAGGAGAGAGAGTTAGCTTTAGCAGTGCGATTCGGTGATACAGAGAAGAGCAGTCTCAGTTGAATGACTAGTCTGGAAACCACTGATTAGGATCAAGAAGGTCATTCTGGAGAGAGAGGATGGAGAAACTGGCCAAGGACTAACGTTCAAAGAGAGTTTTGAGAGAAAAGAAGAAGGGATACTGGTCTGTAGTTGTTGACATCGGAGGGATCGAGTGTAGGTTTTTTTCAGAAGGGTGCAACTCTCGCTCTCTTGAAGACGGAAGGGACGTAGCCAACGGTCAGGGATGAGTTGATGGCGAGGTGAGGTGGGCGGGAGAAGGTCTCAGGAAATGGTCTGGAGAAGAAGGAGGATAGGGTCAAGTGGGCAGGTTGTTGGCGGCCGGCCGTCACAAGAAGCGAGATTTCATCTGGAGAGAGAGGGAGAAGAGGTCAGAGCACAGGGTAGGGCAGTGAGCAGAACCAGCGGTGTCGTTTGACTTAGCAAACGAGGATCGGATGTCGTCGACCTTCTTTTCAAAATGGTTGACGAAGCTCATCTGCAGAGAGGGAGGAGGGGGGAGGGGAGGAGGATTCAGGAGGGAGGAGAAAGGTGGCAAAGAGCTTCCTAGGGTTAGAGGCAGATGCTTGGAATTTAGAGTGGTAGAAAGTGGCCTTAGCAGCAGAGACAGAGGAGGAAAATGTAGAGAGGAGGAGTGAAGGATGCCAGGTCCACAGGGAGGCGAATTTTCCTCCATTCCGCTCGGCTGCCCGGAGCCCTGTTCTGTTCAATATCAAATCTGTTGTTTTGACAGTAACTTGTCACAGCCAGTTACCTGTAAGTTGTGTAAATCAAGGTACAGTATGTTTCCTTAATTAAAGAAACTTTAGTTTAACAGTACAAATGTAAAAGTTGAAATAATATACTGTATATTTCTAAAAGCTATAACAAGAGCAAGGTATTGATAATCATTTTAGATGGCCAAATATGAAGAGATCAAAAGTGGGCCAAAATATGCTACAGAGAAGGCATTCTGTGGGCCTATGGAACATAATTGGACAGCAGAATCCTGCCAGGTTTTTTAGTGTGGTCAAAAGGTTTTTGGAACTCTAAAACTACAGTACGGTACTGGTTTCTGTCGGATGGACTTGAAGAATCATTCCAAATATATAAATTATTTCCCCGTCCACAAATCTTCCCAATGTACTAATTTACAGTACGCTGCAGTAAACTGTTTCACAGTATTTTACTGTTGATAATATCCAAAATTGGCAGTATAAATGGTTTCCATTACAGTGTATTCTATTTATAATCTACTATATCAAAGGCAGGGATATGAGTCACAAGGGGTAGAAAAGACAGATGGAGCAGAAAAGAAGCACAGCAGGAGAAGCACTATGGATTTGATATAAATGTATGTATACTGTATATTAGAAACAGTGTGACCTTCAGGTTTTATGCTCCATGGCATGTATAATTAATGTTAAGGAGTGATGATTCTCTCATAGCCCATCTCTAAACCTGTCACATGGAAATGGAAGGAAGGTGTTTGGGGAAAACACTACAAAAATATAAACGTAACATGTAAAGTGTTGGTCCCATGTTTCCAGAGCTGAAATAAAGATCCCAGAAATGTTCTATATGCACAAAAAGCTTATTTCGCTCAAATTTTGTGCAGAAATTTGTTTACATCCCTGTTAGTGAGCATTTTCTCCTTTGCCAAGATAATACATCATCCAAACTGTCAGAAACCGTCTAAGGGAAGCTCATCTGCATTGTTTGGTGTCGTAACCGACTTCAGTTGGCAAATGCTCACCTTCGATGGCTCTTCACGGATGAATCCCGGCTTCAACTGTACCCGGCAGATGTTATGGCAACGTATGGATGAGCAGTTTGCTGATGTCAACTTTGTGAACAAATCAAATTTCACAGATGTAGATCTTACAGTGAAATGCATACTTACAAGCCATTAAACCCACAATGTAGTTCAAGAAATAGAGTTCAGAAAATATTTACAAATAAACTAAAGTAAAAATAAATGAAAAGTAACACAATAAAATTCCATAACAATAACGAGGTACCGGAGCTGTAATGTACAGTGAGGGAAAAAAGTATTTGATCCCCTGATTTTGTACGTTTGCCCACTGACAAAGAAATGATCAGATTATAATTTTAATGGTAGGTTTATTTTAACAGTGAGAGACAGAATAACAAACAAAAAAATCAAAAATGTTATAAATTGATTTTGCATTGTAATGAGGGAAATAAGTATTTGACCCCTCTCAATCGGAAAATTTATCTTTCTCTTAGAGCACTCATAAAGGGAGTGCTCCTAATCTCAGTTTGTTACCTGTATAAAAAACACCTGTCCACAGAAACAATCAATCAGATTCCAAACTCCCACCATGGCCAAGACCAAAGAGCTCTCCAAGGGATGTCAGGGACAAGATTGTAGACCTACACAAGCAGCTTGGTGAGAAGGCAACAACTGTTGGCGCAATTATTAGAAAATGGAAGAAGTTCAAGATGACGTTCAATCACCCTCGGTCTGGGGCTCCATGCAAGATCTCACCTCGTGGGGCAGCAATGATCGTGAGGAAGGTGAGGGATCAGCCCAGAACTACACGGCAGGACCTGGTCAATGACCTGAAGAGAGCTGGGACCACAGTCTCAATGAAAACCATTAGCAACACACTATGCCGTCATGGATTCAAATCCTGCAGCGCACAAAAGGTCCCCCTGCTCAAGCCAGCATATCCAGGCCCGTCTGAAGTTTGCCAATGACCATCTGGATGATCCAGAAGAGGAATGGGAGAAGGCCATGTGGTCCGATGAGACAAAAATAGAGCTTTTGGTCTAAACTCCACTCGCCGTGTTTGGAGGAAGAAGGATGAGTACAACCCCAAGAACACCATCCCAACCGTGAAGCATGGAGGGCGACAGGGGACAGGGCGACTGCACCGTATTGAGGGGGAGGATGGATGGGGCCATGTATCGCGAGATCTTGGCCAACAACCTCCTTCCCCCAGTAAGAGCATGAAGATGGTTGTGGCTGGGTCTTCCAGCATGACAACGACCCGAAACACACAGCCAGGGCAACTAAGGAGTGGCTCCGTAAGAAGCATCTCAAGGTCCTGGAGTGGCCTAGCCAGTCTCCAGACCTGAACCCAATACAAAATCTTTGGAGGGAGCTGAAAGTCCGTATTGCCCAGCGACAGCCCCAAAACCTGAAGGATCTGGAGAAGGTCTGTATGGAGGAGTGGGCCAAAATCCCAGCTGCAGCGTGTGCAAACATGGTCAAGATCTACAGGAAATGTATGATCTCTCTAATTGCAAACAAAGGTTTCTGTACCAAATATTAAGTTCTGGCTTTAGCAGCAGAGACAGAGGAGGAAAATGTAGAGAGGAGGGAGTGAAAGGATGCCAGGTCCACAGGGAGGCGAGTTCTGCTTTAGGATGTTTTTATCATAAATGTTCAATAATGTTCCAACCTGAGAATTCCATTGTCTGTAGAAAAGCAATGGAATGGGAGCTACCTCTCATGTGAATGCGTGTGACTGAGCTCGTGGCTGCTGGCAGACCTCTGACTCATTCCGCTCTCATTCAGCCCCCCTTCATAGTAGAAGCATCAAACAATGTTCTAAAGACGGTTGACATCTAATGGAAGCCATAGGAAGTGCAACACAACCAATATCACTGTATCTTCAATAGGGGCTGAGTTGAAACCTACAAACCTCAGGTTTGAGAGAGAGAGAGAGAGTGAGAGAGAGAGTTCACTAACTTGCAAGTGCAATCTAATATTTTCCTGATCTCAACATTTCCCAAGGTTGAACATGGCCCAAACAACATTCTGCATTGTATTCTCCAGATCATTGTGGGGGTTATTCTGCTCTACTACCTCCTGGGGATCAGTGCTTTGATTGGGGCCACAGTCATTGCTGTACTGGCCCCTGTCCAGTACTTTGTGGCCACCAAGCTGTCCCAAGCACAGAAGAGCACCCTGGTGAGTGATACAGTGCCTCCAGGAAAGTATTCAGACCCCTTGACTTTTTCCCCAATCTTTGTTATATTACAGCCTTGTTCGAAAATGGATTAATTAAAAATCCTCAGCAATCTACACACAATATCCCAAAATGATCAAGCGTAAACTATTTTTCAAATGTATAAAAACAGAAATACCTTATGTACATAAGTATTTAGATCCTTTGCTATGAGACTCGAAATTGAGCCCAGGTGCATCCTGTTTCCATTTATCATCCTTGAAATGTTTCTACAACTAGATTGGAGTCCACCTGTGGTAAATCAATTTGATTGGAGATGATTTGGAAAGGCACACACCTGTCTATATAAGGTCCCACAGTTGACAGTGCATGAGCAAAAACCAAGCCATGAGGTCGAAGGAATTGCCCATAAAGCTCTGCGACAGGATTGTGTCAAGGCACAGATCTGGGGGAAGGCTACCAAAAAATGTCTGCAGCATTGAAGGTCCCCAAGAACACAGTGGCCTCCATCATTCTTAAATGGAAGAAGTCTGGAACCACCAAGACTCTTCCTAGAGCTGGCCGCCTGGCCAAACTGAGCAATCGGGGGGAAAGGGCCTTTGTCCCCATCCAACCTGTCAGAGCTTGGCAGGATCTGCTGAGAATAATGGAAGAAACTCCCCAAATACAGGTGTGCCAAGCCTATAGCGTCATACCCAAGAAAACTTGATGCTGTAATCACTGTCAAAGGTGCTTCAACAAAGTACTGATTAAAGGGTCTGAATACTTATGTAAATGTGATATTTAAAAATAAAACATTTTTATACATTTTTATAAATGAGCTTTGTCATAATGTGTGTAGATTGATGAGGAGGGGGTGGGACCAATTTAATCCATTATAGAATAAGGCTGTAAAGTAGCAAAATATGGAAAAAGTCAAGTGGTCTGAATACTTTCCCAATGCACTGTAAATGCCATTTAGCTGACACTTTTATCCAAAGCGATTTACAGTCATGGCCAGAGATGGGCAGTATTTACATTAAGTTGCTCCTATTACTTTGTACCTACACAGTAATAACTGTAGTAACAACATAGTAGTTACGTGGGTATTACTATGTAATTACACGGTAATAAGGTTGATGTTTTAACACGCTTTCACATCTTGGCAAACAGTCTGGGTATGTTTTGATTTTATCTTCCTCGTGGGAGAGATTACAGAATATGTCATGATGCTTCTAAATGATGTGGTCCTTTTACAGTGTACACACACACACACACACACCCTCAGAACCCTTGGATAACCTTGATAATAACCAAATGGATTGTTAAGGGAAAAAAGTTTTTTTCAACCATAATCTCTTCATTAATCACGTAACATGTCTTTCTGCTTTGTCTCTCCAAATGCACTGCTCATTTCTATAATACCATGCTACTATAATACAGTGCGTATCTCACTGGCTTAATTGTCTGAGATGAAATACTGCATCTTTTATGGCAATCATATTGTTCTGACATACTTGTGTGTACTATGGTATAGGACTACTCTGTTTGTCTGTGTTATGATACTGTACACGAAGTACTCCAGTCATTCATTCAATCAATCAATCAATCAATCACATTTATTTAGCAGATGTCACAAAGTGCCTATACAGAAACCCAGACGAAAACAGCAAGCAATGCAGATGTTTGCGTGTATTTTGGTGAGAAATACTCCAGTCATTCAGATGTGTGTATCATCCTAAGTACTCCAGTGAGCGGTTAAAGAAGACTAATGAGCTGCTGCGGGGCATCAAGCTGCTGAAACTGTACGCCTGGAACACATCTTCTGTCACAGTGTGGAGGAGACCAGGGGCAAGGAGCTCACCAGCCTGCAGGCCTTCGCCCTGTACACATCCATATCTAGTAGGTTACTTTACCTCCCTCTACACATCCATATCTAGTGGGTTACTTTACCTCCCTCTACACATCCATATCTAGTAGGTTACTTTACCTCCCTCTACACATCCACATCTAGTGGGTTACTTTACCTCCCTCTACACATCCATATCTAGTAGGTTACTTTACCTCCCTCTACACATCCACATCTAGTAGGTTACCTTACCTCCCTCTACACATCCATATCTAGTAGGTTACTTTACCTCCCTCTACACATCCATATCTAGTAGGTTACCTTACCTCCCTCTACACATCCATATCTAGCAGGTTACCTTACCTCCCTCTACACATCCATATCTAGCAGGTTACCTTACCTCCCTCTACACATCCATATCTAGCGGGTTACCTTACCTCCCTCTACACATCCATATCTAGTGGGTTACTTTACCTCTCTCTACACATCCATATCCGACACAAAAATGTTACCCCTCTCAGCTCTGCATCAGTGTTTCTACAGTATGTAAATGTAAGAACATCTCGTCTTACATTTAAGATTCTGCAATTGCAAATTATTTTGCAAAATTAACAATTCCCTGCATATATCCAATCACCGCACAAAACAGTAAAATCACTGCAATATTACTGCATTCAACTGCACGATCACCGCAATACAAAAGGAGGGCTCAATTTTAACCAATGCCTGCATAAATGGATCAATCAGGCCACATGCCAACAAATGTCTCCCCCATCAGCAAATTTTTGTGAAAAATTTGACAAAAATCTGCATTTTGCTAGTTTGCATCGTCTACCTTTGCTAGTTTGCATCAGCTACCTTCACTAAAACCACGGCAAAGGTTTTGCCTGCAAACTTTGGTTTTGAATCCCAACGTTCTGAGATGTCTGCCTACAGGCTATGGAAAGAGTTAGACTGTTCATGCTTGGCCCCCCTACCCGAACTCTGGATTTTGTTTGGGAGAGTTGCCTGTCTGAAGAGGACCCTCCTTGAAACAATTTGTTTTCAAACAAATGTCCAAAAGAATCTGAAATCCTCCCCAGACGTAGTGCTGTCACTCTAGGTCTGGGATTTCCAAGACTACTAGCTATCACTAGTTAACAGGAGACTACTAGCTATCACTAGCTAACAGGAGACTACTAGCTATCACTAGCTAACAGGAGACTACTAGCTATCACTAGCTAACAGGAGACTACTAGCTATCACTAGCTAACAGGAGACTACTAGCTATCACTAGTAGTAGCTATCACTAGTAGCTATCACTACTACTAGCTA
>NW_027000693.1:0-8373 GCF_036934945.1 Oncorhynchus masou masou
TTATCAAATCAGCAGATCAGTTATCAAATCAGTTAGCAGATGTTAATGCGAGTGTAGCGAAATGCTTGTGCTTCTAGTTCCGACAATGCAGTAATAACCAACAAGTAATCTAACTAACAATTCCTAAACTACTGTCTTATACACAGTGTAAGGGGATAAAGAATATGTACATAAGGATATATGAATGAGTGATGGTACAGAGCAGCATAGGCAAGATACAGTAGATGGTATCGAGTACAGTATATACATATGAGATGAGTATGTAAGCAAAGTGGCATAGTTAAAGTGGCTAGTGATACATGTATTACATAAGGATGCAGTCGTTGATATAGAGTACAGTATATACGTATGCATATGAGATGAATAATGTAGGGTAAGTAACATTATATAAGGTAGCATTGTTTAAAGTGGCTAGTGATATATTTACATCATTTCCCATCAATTCCCATTATTAAAGTGGCTGGAGTTGAGTCAGTGTCAGTGTGTTGGCAGCAGCCACTCAATGTTAGTGGTGGCTGTTTAACAGTCTGATGGCCTTGAGATAGAAGCTGTTTTTCAGTCTCTCGGTCCCAGCTTTGATGCACCTGTACTGACCTCGCCTTCTGATGATAGCGGGGTGAACAGGCAGTGGCTCGGGTGGTTGATGTCCTTGATGATCTTTATGGCCTTCCTGTAACATCGGGTGGTGTAGGTGTCCTGGAGGGCAGGTAGTTTGACCCCCGGTCATGCGTTGTGCAGACCTCACTACCCTCTGGAGAGCCTTACGGTTGAGGGCGGAGCAGTTACCGTACCAGGTGGTGATACAGCCCGCCAGGATGCTCTCGATTGTGCATCTGTAGAAGTTTGTGAGTGCTTTTGGTGACAAGCCGAATTTCTTCAGCCTCCTGAGGTTGAAGAGGCGCTGCTGCGCCTTCTTCACGATGCTGTCTGTGTGAGTGGACCAATTCAGTTTGTCTGTGATGTGTATGCCGAGGAACTTAAAACTTGCTACTCTCTCCACTACTGTTCCATCGATGTGGATAGAGGGGGTGTTCCCTCTGCTGTTTCCTGAAGTCCACAATCATCTCCTTAGTTTTGTTGACGTTGAGTGTGAGGTTATTTTCCTGACACCACACTCCGAGGGCCCTCACCTCCTCCCTGTAGGCCGTCTCGTCGTTGTTTGTAATCAAGCCTACCACTGTTGTGTCGTCCGCAAACTTGATGATTGAGTTGGAGGCGTGCGTGGCCACGCAGTCGTGGGTGAACAGGCAGTACAGGAGAGGGCTCAGAACGCACCCTTGTGGGGCCCCAGTGTTGAGGATCAGCGGGTAGGAGATGTTGTTACCTACCCTCACCACCTGGGGGGCGGCCCGTCAGGAAGTCCAGTACCCAGTTGCACAGGGCGGGCCGAGACCCAGGGTCTCGAGCTTGATGACGAGCTTGGAGGGTACTATGGTGTTGAATGCCGAGCTGTAGTCGATGAACAGCATTCTCACATAGGTATTCCTCTTGTCCAGATGGGTTAGGGCAGTGTGCAGTGTGGTTGAGATTGCGTCGTCTGTGGACCTATTTGGGCGGTAAGCAAATTGGAGTGGGTCTAGGGTGTCAGGTAGGTGGAGGTGATATGGTCCTTGACTAGTCTCTCAAAGCACTTCATGATGACGGAAGTGGTGCTACGGGTCGGTAGTCGTTTAGCTCAGTTACCTTAGCTTTCTGGGAACAGGGAACAATGGTGGCCCTCTTGGAAGCATGTGGGAACAGCAGACTGGTATGCTGCGATGCTCTGAGGGCGCGGCTGGGGATGTCGTCTGGGCCTGCAGCCTTGCGCAGGGTTAACACGTTTAAATGTTTTACTCACTCGGCTGCAGTGAAGGAGAGACCGCATGTTTCCGTTGCAGGCCGTGTCAGTGGCACTGTATTGTCCTCAAAGCGGGCAAAAAGTGATTTAGTCTGCCTGGGAGCAAGACATCCTGGTCCGTGACTGGGCTGGATTTCTTCCTGTAGTCCGTGATTGACTGTAGACCCTGCCACATGTCTCTTGTGTCTGAGCCGTTGAATTGAGATTCTACTTTGTCTCTGTACTGACGCTTAGCTTGTTTGATAGCCTTACGGAGGGAATAGCTGCACTCTTTGTATTCAGTCATGTTACACAGACACCTTGCCCTGATTGAAAGCAGTGGTTCGCGCTTTCAGTGTATAGTGCTGCATCAGCATATAACGAGTGAATGTACATTTGGATTAATTAATTAAGAAAGGTGTTTGAGTGTGCTTTAGTGGGTTGTTAACTTCTTAGGCTGAAGTCCAGTTAACGGGATCGATATGACAACAGCCAGTGGAAGTGAAGGGCGCCAAATTCAAAACAACAGAAATCTCATAATTAAAATTCCTCAAACATATATGTATCTTATACCATTTTAAAGGTAATCGTGTTGTTAATCCCACCAAAGTGTTCTATTTCAAATAGGCTTTACAGCGAAAGCACCACAAATGATTGTTAGGTCAGAGTTAAGCCACAGAAAAACACAGCCATTTTTCCAGCCAAGAGTCACAAAAAGCACAAATAGAGATAAAATGTTGTAGCCGTCCTCAAAGAATCGCATGGTATGCTTTCACTGTAAAGGTTATTGTATATCGGACAATGCAGTTAGATTAAAACAAATTTTAGATTTTAACCGACATAAGATACTTGTATGTTCATAAATGTTTAATTATTACGATTATTTATTTGAATTGCGCACCCTCCGATTTCACCGGAAATTGTTGACAGGTGTCCCGCTGATGGGATGCCTAAGAAGTTTTTTTTTTTTAATGCCCATGATTTTGGAATGTTCGACGAGCAGGTGTCCACATACTTTTGGTCGTGTAGTTTATGTTAAATGCCTTTAAATGTCAATTGTAATGTAATTTGTCTGTAATGTCTTTTTAGGTGCCAGTCGGACCACAGGAAGACTTGTTGTCGTTATGGCGTGAGCTAATGAGGATCCTAATAAAATAAAATATCTTTCTCTTACTGCCTCGCCCCCTCTCCCCTCTCTCTGTGTCTCTGTCTTACGGTGTCTCTCTGTGTCTTTCTCACTTCTCACCTCTCTCTCTCTCGCTCAATCTATAGAGCTATTTCTTGTTTACATGCAATTGACAGGTTTGAGTGATGCGCTCACATCCTCGCAATAACAAGCTCTGTAGCATGATTGTTAATGCTGATGTCACGACCTTGACAAACTTAACAGTGAGTGACTGATGACCATGAAAACATGCAAGACTGATGGCTATAGCTATGTTCAACAAGTATATTATACTTCTGGCTTTATCTAGCTCTATTTGTGATATTTGCCTTGCCTCGCTGGCTTGCTAACTTGCTAAGTAATCAATCCTCCATTGACATCTGCAATGTTGTAGACGATAGCCTGATTAAGTGTTTGTGAATAATCCTATTAGATTTAAAGTACCTGTTTAGGGATTGGTGTGGTTCTGGTACCGGTTCTGAACGATCTGTGGACACTGTAGATCGAAGTGGCTTCTATTGAGCAAAGCCCTGGCTTTTATAGTATATTTTGTCTGCCTGTGTGACGTAGGATGTGAAATCTGAAACCTATTTTTTATTTTATTTCACCTTTATTTAACCAGGTAGGCCAGTTGAGAATGAGTTCTCATTTTGATACTGGGATGTCCCTTCTACCATTTAATTTTCTCTTCCGACTGTACATCAACTCCTGGCTGAACCCTATGTCACAGCTTCAGATGGACAAGATTAATATGAGATAAAAGGCGAGTTCCTAACGAGTTTGGGAATCCAAGCTAGAGCTCTGTGTGACAGATGTTTTGATCAAGAGAGACCTTTAGAAAATATGTACATAGAACATTGGGAAAGTAATCAGACCCCTTGAATTTTTCCAACTTTTGTTACATTACAGACTTATTCTAAAAATTAACAAAAATCTTCTTCAATCTACACACAATACCTCATAATGACAAAGCAAAAAAACAGCTTTTTAGAAATGTTTGCAAATGTATTACATTTTTTTTAAACTTTGTTGAAGCACCTTTGGCAGCGATTACAGCCTCGAGTCTTCTTGGGTATGATGGTACAAGCTTGGGTAACCTCTATTTGGGGAGTTTCTCCCATTCTTCTGTGCAGATCCTCTCAAGCTCTGTCAGGTTGAATGGTGAGCGTCACTGCACAGCTTTTTTCAGGTGTCTCCAGAGATGTTCGATCCACTCAAAGACATTCAGAGACTTGTCCTGAATCCACTCCTGCTTTGTATTGGCTGTGTGTTTAGGGTCGTTGTCCCTTTGGAAGGAACCTGTTTTCACTTGGTCATTATGGACTGCTATGTGTAGATTGAGGAAAAACATTTATTTTATCCATTTTAGAATAAGGCTGTAAAGTAACAATGTGGAAAAACTGTAGGGGTCTGAATACTGAATACTCCGAATGCACTGCATTTGCACAGGGATTTATCCATGAAGAGCACACTTCTCCAGCGTACCAGCAGATGAGCTTCCCTGAGATGGTTTCTGACATTTTGTGCAAACATTCTTCAGTTGCGAACATCCAGTTTCCTCAGACGATCCCGCAGGTGAAGAAGCCGGATGTGGAGGTCCTAGGCTGGCGTGCTTACACATGGTCTGCGTTTGTGTGGCCAGTTGGACGTACTGCCAAATTCTCTAAAACAATGTTGGAGGTGGCTTATGGTAGAGAAATTTTCCTTAAACTATCTTGCAAACATCTCTAGTGGACATTCCTTCAGTCAACATGCCAATTCCATTCACCCTCAAAACTTGAGACATCTGTGGCAATGTGTTGTGTGACAAAACTGCTCATTTTAGTGTGGCCTTTCAATATCTCCAGCATAAGATGCACCTGTGTAATGATCATGCTGTTTATTCAACTTCATGAAATGCTACACCTGTCAGGTGGATGGATTATCTTGACAAAGGAGAAATTCTCACTAACAGGGATATACAAATTTGTGCACAAAACTTTAGAGAAGGCCCCTTAAATAGTGTAGTGTCTAGGGGCCTTAGTTGCTCTTCTTTCATACACTAAATTATGGTAGACTGTGTGTGCCAGGATAAGATATTGTGTTGAGAGGTACATATGTAAGATGTCAATTTGAGCCAGGAAAATAATTCTGCTGCAACAGGAAATTTGAAAAAAAAATGATAATAATTAATGGACCTTTTTTTAAAGGATTTTAAAAAATGTTCAGAAGGCCAAATTAAGTCTGACGTTTCAAAGTGGAAATTCCAAACTTGAGAAGCCTTTTTAAACTCAAATACACTTCATGGTTCTCCAGAGTGGCACGGCCGTCTAGGCACTGCATTGCAGTTGCGTCACTACAGATCCTGGTTTGATCCCAGGCTGTGTCGCAGCTGGCTGCGACCAGGAGACCCATGAAGAGGCATACAATTGGCCAAGCGTCATCTGGGTTCGGAGGGTTTGGCCAGCTGGGTTGTCCTTGTCCCATCACGCTCTAATGACTCCTGTGGCGGGCCGAGCGCAGTGCACGCTGACTCGGTCGCCAGGTGTATAGAGCTTCCTTCGGCTACATTGGTGCAGCTAGCTTCCCGGGTTAAGCAAGCATTGTGTCAAGAAGGAGTGCGGTTTGGCGGGGTCGTGTTTTGGAAGGACGCACAGCTCGATCTTCACCTCTCCCGAGTCCGTACAGGAGTTGCAGCGATGGCACAAGACTGTAACTACCAATTGGATATCACGAAATTGAGCAAATATATATACAGTATCAGACAAGTTTGGACACACCTACTCATTCCATGGTTTTTCTTAATTTTTACTATTTTCTACATTGTAGAATAATAGTGAAGGCATCAAAACTATGAAAAAACCCATATGGAATCATGTAGTAACCAAAAATGTCACACCCTGACCATAGAAAGTTGTTTATTCTCTATGTTGGTTGGGCGTGATAGTGACTAGGTGGGTCATCTAGGTGAACTGTATTTCTATGGTGGCCTGATATAGTTCCCAATCACAGGCAGCTGTTTATTGTTGTCTCTGATTGGGGATCATATTTAGGTAGCCATTTCCTCATTTGTAATTTGTGGTATCTTGTCTACAATTATTTGCTTGTGTGCATACCATTAGCTTCACGGTTTGTTTGGTAGTTTGTTGTTTTTGTTCTATGTTAATTTATTAAAGGAATATGTACGCCTACCACGCTGCACCTTGGTCCAATCATTAGAGCGATCGTGACAAAAAAGTGTTAAACAAATCTAAATATTTTACATTCGAGATTCTTCAAAGTAGCCAACCTTTTATTACACTTCCTTGTCAGTGTAGTAAATCTGGCACTTTTCTTTACTCACACCTTTATTGAACTTCCTTATAGGGCCAAATACTTATCATTACAGATGATACTACAGGTCAGGTTGACACACATATATACACAGCAGAGAACACCATTCCCCACCCCACATTAAATAATTATGACCAGAGTTTATCATAGACATTTACATTACATTTACATTTAAGTCATTTAGCAGACGCTCTTATCCAGAGCGACTTACAAATTGGTGAATTCACCTTCTGACATCCAGTGGAACAGCCACTTTACAATAGTGTATCTAAATCATTAAGGGGGGTGGTGAGAAGGATTACTTATCTTATCCTAGGTATTCCTTGAAGAGGTGGGGTTTCAGGTGTCTCCGGAAGGTGGTGATTGACTCCGCTGTCCTGGCGTCGTGAGGGAGTTTGTTCCACCATTGGGGGGCCAGAGCAGCGAACAGTTTTGACTGGGCTGAGCGGAAACTGTACTTCCTCAATGGTAGGGAGGCGAGCAGGCCAGAAGTGGATGAACGCAGTGCCCTTGCTTGGGTGTAGGGCCTGATCAGAGCCTGGAGGTACTGCGGTGCCGTTCCCCTCACAGCTCCGTAGGCAAGCACCATGGTCTTGTAGCGGATGCGAGCTTCAACTGGAAGCCAGTGGAGAGAGCGGAGGAGCGGGGTGACGTGAGAGAACTTGGGAAGGTTGAACACCAGACGGGCTGCGGCGTTCTGGATGAGTTGTAGGGGTTTAATGGCACAGGCAGGGAGCCCAGCCAACAGCGAGTTGCAGTAATCCAGACGGGAGATGACAAGTGCCTGGATTAGGACCTGCGCCGCTTCCTGTGAGGCAGGGTCGTACTCTGCGGATGTTGTAGAGCATGAACCTACAGGAACGGGCCACCGCCATGATGTTGGTTGAGAACGACAGGGTGTTGTCCAGGATCACGCCAAGGTTCTTAGCGCTCTGGGAGGAGGACACAATGGAGTTGTCAACCGTGATGGCGAGATCATGGAACGGGCAGTCCTTCCCCGGGAGGAAGAGCAGCTCCGTCTTGCCGAGGTTCAGCTTGAGGTGGTGATCCGTCATCCACACTGATATGTCTGCCAGACATGCAGAGATGCGATTCGCCACCTGGTCATCAGAAGGGGGAAAGGAGAAGATTAATTGTGTGTCGTCTGCATAGCAATGATAGGAGAGACCATGTGAGGTTATGACAGAGCCAAGTGACTTGGTGTATAGCGAGAATAGGAGAGGGCCTAGAACAGAGCCTGGGGGACACCAGTGGTGAGAGCGCGTGGCGAGGAGACAGATTCTCGCCACGCCACCTGGTAGGAGCGACCTGTCAGGTAGGACGCAATCAAGCGTGGGCCGCGCCGGAGATGCCCAACTCGGAGAGGGTGGAGAGGAGGATCTGATGGTTCACAGTATCGAAGGCAGCCGATAGGTCTAGAAGGATGAGAGCAGAGGAGAGAGAGTTAGCTTTAGCAGTGCGGAGCGCCTCCGTGATACAGAGAAGAGCAGTCTCAGTTGAATGACTAGTCTTGAAACCTGACTGATTTGGATCAAAGAAGGTCATTCTGAGAGAGATAGTGGGAGAGCTGGCCAAGGGACGTAGCCAGCGGTCAGGGATGAGTTGATGAGCGAGGTGAGGTAAGGGAGAAGGTCCCCGGAAATGGTCTGGAGAAGAGAGGAGGGGATAGGGTCAAGCGGGCAGGTTGTTGGGCGGCCGGCCGTCACAAGAAGCGAGATTTCATCTGGAGAGAGAGGGGAGAAAGAGGTCAGAGCACAGGGTAGGGCAGTGTGAGCAGAACCAGCGGTGTCGTTTGACTTAGCAAACGAGGATCGGATGTCGTCGACCTTCTTTTCAAAATGGTTGACGAAGTCATCTGCAGAGAGGGAGGAGGGGGAGGGGGAGGAGGATTCAGGAGGGAGGAGAAGGTGGCAAAGAGCTTCCTAGGGTTAGAGGCAGATGCTTGGAATTTAGAGTGGTAGAAAGTGGCTTTAGCAGCAGAGACAGAGGAGGAAAATGTAGAGAGGAGGGAGTGAAAGGATGCCAGGTCCGCAGGGAGGCGAGTTTTCCTCCATTTCCGCTCGGCTGCCCGGAGCTCTGT
>NW_027000694.1:0-8372 GCF_036934945.1 Oncorhynchus masou masou
TACATACATGATGTAGTGTAGCTGGGTCAGGGTGGATGGTAGTTGTACTGTATATACATGATGTAATGTAGCTGGGTCAGGGTGGATGATAGTTGTATATACATGATGTAGTGTAGCTGGGTCAGGGTGGATGGTAGTTGTACTGTATATACATGTTGTAGTGTAGCTGGGTCAGGGTGGATGGTAGTTGTACTGTATATACATGATGTAGTGTAGCTGGGTCAGGGTGGATGGGAGTTGTATACACATGATGTAGTGTAGCTGGGTCAGGGTGGATGGTAGTTGTATATACATGATGTAGTGTAGCTGGGTCAGGGTGGATGGTAGGTTATATACACATGATGTAGTGTAGCTGGGTCAGGGTGGATGGTAGTTGTATATACATAATGCAGTGTAGCTGGGTCAGGGTGGATGGTAGTTGTATATACATGATGTAGTGTAGCTGGGTCAGGGTGGATGGTAGTTGTACTGTATATACATGATGTAGTGTAGCTGGGTCAGTGTGGATGATAGTTATATACACATGAAGTAGTGTAGCTGGGTCAGGTGGATGGTAGTTGTACTGTATATACATGATGTAGTGTAGCTGGGTCAGGGTGGATGGTAGTTATATACACATGATGTAGTGTAGCTGGGTCAGGGTGGATGGTAGTTGTATATACATGATGTAGTGTAGCTGGGTCAGGGTGGATGGTAGTTATATACACATGATGTAGTGTAGCTGGGTCAGGTGGATGTAGTTGTACTGGTATATACATGATGTAGTGTAGCTGGGTCAGGGTGGATGGTAGTTGTATATACATGATGTAGTGTAGCTGGGTCAGGGTGGATGGGAGTTGTATATACATGATGTAGTGTAGCTGGGTCAGGGTGGATGGTAGTTGTATATACATGATGTAGTGTAGCTGGGTCAGGGTGGATGGTAGTTGTATATACATGATGTAGTGTAGCTGGGTCAGGGTGGATGGTAGTTGTATATACATAATGCAGTGTAGCTGGGTCAGGGTGGATGGTAGTTGTATATACATGATGTAGTGTAGCTGGGTCAGGGTGGATGGTAGTTGTATATACATGATGTAGTGTAGCTGGGTCAGGGTGGATGGTAGTTGTACTGTATATACATGATGTAGTGTAGCTGGGTCAGGGTGGATGATAGTTATATACACATGATGTAGTGTAGCTGGGTCAGGGTGGATGGTAGTTGTACTGTATATACATGATGTAGTGTAGCTGGGTCAGGGTGGATGGTAGTTATATACACATGATGTAGTGTAGCTGGGTCAGGGTGGATGGTAGTTGTATATACATGATGTAGTGTAGCTGGGTCAGGGTGGATGGTAGTTATATACACATGATGTAGTGTAGCTGGGTCAGGGTGGATGGTAGTTGTACTGTATATACATGATGTAATGTAGCTGGGTCAGGGTGGATGATAGTTGTATATACATGATGTAGTGTAGCTGGGTCAGGGTGGATGGTAGTTGTATATACATGATGTAGTGTAGCTGGGTCAGGGTGGATGGGAGTTGTATATACATGATGTAGTGTAGCTGGGTCAGGGTGGATGGTAGTTGTATATACATGATGTAGTTTAGCAGGGTCAGGGTGGATGGTAGTTGTATATACATGATGTAGTGTAGCTGGGTCAGGGTGGATGGGAGTTGTATACACATGATGTAGTGTAGCTGGGTCAGGGTGGATGGTAGTTGTATATACATGATGTAGTGTAGCTGGGTCAGGGTGGATGGTAGTTATATACACATGATGAAGTGTAGCTGGGTCAGGGTGGATGGGAGTTGTATACACATGATGTAGTGTAGCTGGGTCAGGGTGGATGGGAGTTGTATATACATGATGTAGTGTAGCTGGGTCAGGGTGGATGGGAGTTGTATACACATGATGTAGTGTAGCTGGGTCAGGGTGGATGGGAGTTGTATACACATGATGTAGTGTAGCTGGTTCAGGGTGGATGGTAGTTGTATATACATGATGTAGTGTAGCTGGGTCAGGGTGGATGGTAGTTGTACTGTATATACATGATGTAGTGTAGCTGGGTCAGGGTGGATGGTAGTTGTACTGTATATACATGATGTAGTGTAGCTGGGTCAGGGTGGATGGTAGTTGTACTGTATATACATGATGTAGTGTAGCTGGGTCAGGGTGGATGGTAGTTGTACTGTATATACATGATGTAGTGTAGCTGGGTCAGGGTGGATGGGAGTTGTATATACATGATGTAGTGTAGCTGGGTCAGGGTGGATGGTAGTTGTATATACATGATGTAGTGTAGCTGGGTCAGGGTGGATGGTAGTTATATACACATGATGTAGTGTAGCAGGGTCAGGGTGGATGGTAGTTGTATATACATAATGCAGTGTAGCTGGGTCAGGGTGGATGGTAGTTGTATATACATGATGTAGTGTAGCTGGGTCAGGGTGGATGGTAGTTGTACTGTATATACATGATGTAGTGTAGCTGGGTCAGGGTGGATGATAGTTATATACACATGATGTAGTGTAGCTGGGTCAGGGTGGATGGTAGTTGTACTGTATATACATGATGTAGTGTAGCTGGGTCAGGGTGGATGGTAGTTATATACACATGATGTAGTGTAGCTGGGTCAGGGTGGATGGTAGTTGTATATACATGATGTAGTGTAGCTGGGTCAGGGTGGATGGTAGTTATATACACATGATGTAGTGTAGCTGGGTCAGGGTGGATGGTAGTTGTACTGTATATACATGATGTAGTGTAGCTGGGTCAGGGTGGATGATAGTTGTATATAAATGATGTAGTGTAGCTGGGTCAGGGTGGATGGTAGTTGTATATACATGATGTAGTGTAGCTGGGTCAGGGTGGATGGGAGTTGTATATACATGATGTAGTGTAGCTGGGTCAGGGTGGATGGTAGTTGTATATACATGATGTAGTGTAGCTGGGTCAGGGTGGATGGTAGTTGTATATACATGATGTAGTGTAGCTGGGTCAGGGTGGATGGTAGTTGTATATACATAATGCAGTGTAGCTGGGTCAGGGTGGATGGTAGTTGTATATACATGATGTAGTGTAGCTGGGTCAGGGTGGATGGTAGTTGTATATACATGATGTAGTGTAGCTGGGTCAGGGTGGATGGTAGTTGTATATACATGATGTAGTGTAGCTGGGTCAGGGTGGATGGTAGTTGTATATACATGATGTAGTGTAGCTGGGTCAGGGTGGATGGTAGTTGTATATACATGATGTAGTGTAGCTGGGTCAGGGTGGATGGTAGTTGTATATACATGATGTAGTGTAGCTGGGTCAGGGTGGATGGTAGTTGTATATACATGATGTAGTGTAGCTGGGTCAGGGTGGATGGTAGTTGTACGTATATACATGATGTAGTGTAGCTGGGTCAGGGTGGATGGTAGTTGTATATACATGATGTAGTGTAGCTGGGTCAGGGTGGATGGTAGTTGTATATACATGATGTAATGTAGCAGGGTCAGGGTGGATGGTAGTTGTATATACATGATGTAGTGTAGCTGGGTCAGGGTGGATGGTAGTTATATACACATGATGTAGTGTAGCTGGTTCAGGGTGGATGGTAGTTATATACACATGATGTAGTGTAGCTGGGTCAGGGTGGATGGTAGTTGTACTGTATATACATGATGTAATGTAGCTGGGACAGGGTGGATGGTAGTTATATACACATGATGTAGTGTAGCTGGGTCAGGGTGGATGGTAGTTATATACACATGATGTAGTGTAGCTGGGTCAGGGTGGATGGTAGTTGTATATACATGATGTAGTGTAGCTGGGTCAGGGTGGATGGTAGTTATATACACATGATGTAGTGTAGCTGGGTCAGGGTGGATGGTAGTTGTACTGTATATACATGATGTAATGTAGCTGGGACAGGGTGGATGGTAGTTGTATATACATGATGTAGTGTAGCTGGGTCAGGGTGGATGGTAGTTGTATATACATGATGTAGTGTAGCTGGGTCAGGGTGGATGGTAGTTGTATATACATGATGTAGTGTAGCTGGGTCAGGGTGGATGGTAGTTGTATACACATGATGTAGTGTAGCTGGGTCAGGGTGGATGGTAGTTGTACTATATACATGATGTAGTGTAGCTGGGTCAGGGTGGATGGTAGTTGTATATACATGATGTAGTGTAGCTGGGTCAGGGTGGATGGTAGTTGTATATACATGATGTAGTGTAGCTGGGTCAGGGTGGATGGGAGTTGTATATACATGATGTAGTGTAGCTGGGTCAGGGTGGATGGTAGTTGTATATACATGATGTAGTGTAGCTGGGTCAGGGTGGATGGTAGTTGTATATACATAATGCAGTGTAGCTGGGTCAGGGTGGATGGTAGTTGTATATACATGATGTAGTGTAGCTGGGTCAGGGTGGATGGTAGTTGTATATACATGATGTAGTGTAGCTGGGTCAGGGTGGATGGTAGTTGTATATACATAATGCAGTGTAGCTGGGTCAGGGTGGATGGTAGTTGTACTGTATATACATGATGTAGTGTAGCTGGGTCAGGGTGGATGGTAGTTATATACACATGATGTAGTGTAGCTGGGTCAGGGTGGATGGTAGTTGTACTGTATATACATGATGTAGTGTAGCTGGGTCAGGGTGGATGGTAGTTATATACACATGATGTAGTGTAGCTGGGTCAGGGTGGATGGTAGTTGTATATACATGATGTAGTGTAGCTGGGTCAGGGTGGATGGTAGTTATATACACATGATGTAGTGTAGCTGGGTCAGGGTGGATGGTAGTTGTACTGTATATACATGATGTAGTGTAGCTGGGTCAGGGTGGATGGTAGTTGTATATACATGATGTAGTGTAGCTGGGTCAGGGTGGATGGTAGTTGTATATACATGATGTAGTGTAGCTGGGTCAGGGTGGATGGTAGTTGTATATACATGATGTAGTGTAGCTGGGTCAGGGTGGATGGTAGTTGTATATACATGATGTAGTGTAGCTGGGTCAGGGTGGATGGTAGTTGTATATACATGATGTAGTGTAGCTGGGTCAGGGTGGATGGTAGTTGTATATACATGATGTAGTGTAGCTGGGTCAGGGTGGATGGTAGTTGTATATACATGATGTAGTGTAGCTGGGTCAGGGTGGATGGTAGTTGTATATACATGATGTAGTGTAGCTGGGTCAGGGTGGATGGTAGTTGTATATACATGATGTAGTGTAGCTGGGTCAGGGTGGATGGTAGTTGTATATACATGATGTAGTGTAGCTGGGTCAGGGTGGATGGTAGTTGTATATACATGATGTAGTGTAGCTGGGTCAGGGTGGATGGTAGTTGTATATACATGATGTAGTGTAGCTGGGTCAGGGTGGATGGTAGTTGTATATACATGATGTAGTGTAGCTGGGTCAGGGTGGATGGTAGTTGTATATACATGATGTAGTGTAGCTGGGTCAGGGTGGATGGTAGTTGTATATACATGATGTAGTGTAGCTGGGTCAGGGTGGATGGTAGTTAGTATATACATGATGTAGTGTAGCTGGGTCAGGGTGGATGGTAGTTGTATATACATGATGTAGTGTAGCTGGGTCAGGGTGGATGGTAGTAGTATATACATGATGTAGTGTAGCTGGGTCAGGGTGGATGGTAGTTGTATATACATGATGTAGTGTAGCTGGGTCAGGGTGGATGGTAGTTGTATATACATTATGTAGTGTAGCTGGGTCAGGGTGGATGGTAGTTGTATATACATGATGTAGTGTAGCTGGGTCAGGGTGGATGGTAGTTATATACACATGATGTAGTGTAGCTGGGTCAGGGTGGATGGTAGTTATATACATATGATGTAGTGTAGCTGGGTCAGGGTGGATGGTAGTTGTACTGTATATACATGATGTAATGTAGCTGGGACAGGGTGGATGGTAGTTATATACACATGATGTAGTGTAGCTGGGTCAGGGTGGATGGTAGTTATATACACATGATGTAGTGTAGCTGGGTCAGGGTGGATGGTAGTTATATACACATGATGTAGTGTAGCTGGGTCAGGGTGGATGGTAGTTATATACACATGATGTAGTGTAGCTGGGTCAGGGTGGATGGTAGTTGTACTGTATATACATGATGTAGTGTAGCTGGGTCAGGGTGGATGGTAGTTGTACTGTATATACATGATGTAGTGTAGCTGGGTCAGGGTGGATGATAGTTGTATATACGTGATGTAGTGTAGGTGGGTCAGGGTGGATGGTAGTTGTATATACATGATGTAGTGTAGCAGGGTCAGGGTGGATGGTAGTTGTATATACATGATGTAGTGTAGCTGGGTCAGGGTGGATGGTAGTTATATACACATGATGTAGTGTAGCTGGTTCAGGGTGGATGGTAGTTGTACTGTATACACATGATGTAGTGTAGCTGGGTCAGGGTGGATGGTAGTTGTATATACATGATGTAGTGTAGCTGGGTCAGGGTGGATGGGAGTTGTATACACATGATGTAGTGTAGCTGGGTCAGGGTGGATGGTAGTTGTACTGTATATACATGATGTAGTGTAGCTGGGTCAGGGTGGATGGTAGTTGTACTGTATATACATGATGTAGTGTAGCTGGGTCAGGGTGGATGGTAGTTGTACTGTATATACATGATGTAGTGTAGCTGGGTCAGGGTGGATGGTAGTTGTACTGTATATACATGATGTAGTGTAGCTGGGTCAGGGTGGATGGGAGTTGTATATACATGATGTAGTGTAGCTGGGTCAGGGTGGATGGTAGTTGTATATACATGATGTAGTGTAGCTGGGTCAGGGTGGATGGTAGTTGTATACACATAATGAAGTGTAGCTGGGTCAGGGTGGATGGTAGTTATATACACATGATGTAGTGTAGCTGGGTCAGGGTGGATGGTAGTTATATACACATGATGTAGTGTAGCTGGGTCAGGGTGGATGGTAGTTGTATATACATGATGTAGTGTAGCTGGGTCAGGGTGGATGGTAGTTATATACACATGATGAAGTGTAGCTGGGTCAGGGTGGATGGTAGTTGTATATACATGATGTAGTGTAGCTGGGTCAGGGTGGATGGGAGTTGTATACACATGATGTAGTGTAGCTGGGTCAGGGTGGATGGTAGTTGTACTGTTTCTACATGATGTAGTGTAGCTGGGTCAGGGTGGATGGTAGTTGTATATACATGATGTAGTGTAGCTGGGTCAGGGTGGATGGTAGTTGTACTGTATATACATGATGTAGTGTAGCTGGGTCAGGGTGGATGGTAGTTGTACTGTATATACATGATGTAGTGTAGCTGGGTCAGGGTGGATGGTAGTTGTATATACATGATGTAGTGTAGCTGGGTCAGGGTGGATGGTAGTTGTATATACATGATGTAGTGTAGCTGGGTCAGGGTGGATGGGAGTTGTATATACATGATGTAGTGTAGCTGGGTCAGGGTGGATGGTAGTTATATACACATGATGTAGTGTAGCTGGGTCAGGGTGGATGGTAGTTATATACACATGATGTAGTGTAGCTGGGTCAGGGTGGATGGTAGTTGTATATACATGATGTAGTGTAGCTGGGTCAGGGTGGATGGTAGTTATATACACATGATGAAGTGTAGCTGGGTCAGGGTGGATGGGAGTTGTATACACATGATGTAGTGTAGCTGGGTCAGGGTGGATGGGAGTTGTATATACATGATGTAGTGTAGCTGGGTCAGGGTGGATGGGAGTTGTATACACATGATGTAGTGTAGCTGGGTCAGGGTGGATGGGAGTTGTATACACATGATGTAGTGTAGCTGGGTCAGGGTGGATGGTAGTTGTATATACATGATGTAGTGTAGCTGGGTCAGGGTGGATGGTAGTTGTACTGTATATACATGATGTAGTGTAGCTGGGTCAGGGTGGATGGTAGTTGTACTGTATATACATGATGTAGTGTAGCTGGGTCAGTGTGGATGGTAGTTGTACTGTATATACATGATGTAGTGTAGCTGGGTCAGGGTGGATGGTAGTTGTACTGTATATACATGATGTAGTGTAGCTGGGTCAGGGTGGATGGGAGTTGTATATACATGATGTAGTGTAGCTGGGTCAGGGTGGATGGTAGTTATATACACATGATGTAGTGTAGCAGGGTCAGGGTGGATGGTAGTTGTATATACATAATGCAGTGTAGCTGGGTCAGGGTGGATGGTAGTTGTACTGTATATACATGATGTAGTGTAGCTGGGTCAGGGTGGATGATAGTTATATACACATGATGTAGTGTAGCTGGGTCAGGGTGGATGGTAGTTGTACTGTATATACATGATGTAGTGTAGCTGGGTCAGGGTGGATGGTAGTTGTATACACATGATGTAGTGTAGCTGGGTCAG
>NW_027000695.1:0-8368 GCF_036934945.1 Oncorhynchus masou masou
TGTCATGTCTTGTTATGTCTGTTCCTGTCCTTTCTCTTCATTCTCTCTCTCTGCTGGTCTTTTTAGGTTACCTTCTCTGTCTCTCATTCCTCAGCTGTTCTACATCTGCCCTAACTAGCTCATTCTCTCTTCCCCACCTGTTCTCTCTTCCCCTCTGATTAGGTCTCTATTTCTTTCTCTGTTCCTGCTACTTTCAGTGTCTGATTCTTGTTTGTGTTTTTTGATGCCAGAAGCAAGCTGTCGTCTCGTTTGCTTCCACCTTGTCCTGTCCTGTCGGAGTCTGCATGCATGGCAGGTGCAACCTGCATTATACTACGTTCTTTTGTTCCATTGACTACGTTGGAAGAGGATTTATGCCATTCCTGTTTTTTATTAAAGAACTCTGTTTTCTGTTAAAACCGCGTTTGGGTCTTCACTCAAGTTCATAACAGAAGAATCAGACCAAGAATGGACCCAGCGGCTCCGGACCCTTTTCACTCCGCCGTCGAGATCCAGGGAGCGATGCTAGGCAGACACGAGGAGGAATTGTCTGCTGCTCAACATGCCGCTGAGACCCTGGTCAGTCCAAGTCTCCGACCTCACAAGACGTCTACCAACTCCACCTCGATCCACGCCCACTTCCAGGGTTTCCGAGTCTCCGGAGCCCAGGATCAACAACCCGCCGTGTTACTTCTGGGAGCCCACTGAGTGCCGCCTCATTCCTCACTCAGTGTGATGTGGTGTTCT
The DNA here is from genome assembly GCF_036934945.1 of Oncorhynchus masou masou. Taxonomy (NCBI): domain Eukaryota; kingdom Metazoa; phylum Chordata; class Actinopteri; order Salmoniformes; family Salmonidae; genus Oncorhynchus; species Oncorhynchus masou. Next base: position 727 of record NW_027000695.1, read on the forward strand.
CTCCAGCCCAACACTTACTCCAGGAGCGCAGCCCGCATCGCTCTACGTCATTTCTCTCTCCTTACCGGACGGGCGCTGTGAGTGGGGAAGCACGCCAGTCTGGGAGGCGAGGGCTGAGTGTATTAACCAGTATCAGGACTTTAAGGAGGAGATGATACGGCTTTGACCGTTCTGTTTTTGGCGTAGGAGGCTTCCAGGGCCCTGTCTTCCTTATGTCAGGGGAATAGATCCATAACGGATTATTCTATTGAGTTTCGCACCGCGCCTCTAGTGACTGAAACGAGCCGGCTTTGCTCGCTCTGCTTTCTGGAGGGTCTCCCACGTCGGAGGTTAAGGATGAGATCCCTCCCGGGAGGTTCCTTCCAGTCTGACTCCTTTAATAGCTCCGCTATTCGCATAGAGCGACGGTTTGATCTTGCCGCCGAGCTCGTGGAAAGGAGCTCACGTTCTCCGCTGCCCTCTCCACATCACTGCCACCTGCCGCATCACTGCCACCCTCCCTCCGCCGGCTCGGATGCTGAGCCTATGCAGCTGGGGGGTATTCGTGATCTCGGCCAAGGAGAGGGAACGGAGAATCACCAATCGCCTGTCTCTACTGCGGCCCGCTGGTCATTTTGTCACCTCATGTCCAGTAAAAGGCCAGAGCTCATCAGTAAGAGGAGGGCTACTGGTGAGCGCACCATCAGGCCTCTCCTTCTGGATCACGCACTACCTTTCCGGTCCATCTCCGCTGGCCCGGTTCATCTGCTTCCTGCAGTGCCTTGATAGACTCTGGGGCGGAGGGCTGTTTTATGGACGAGACCTGGGCTCGGGAACATGACATTCCTCTCAGACAGTTAGGGGAGCCCAGGGCCTTGTTCGCTTTAGATGGTAGTTCTCTCCCAAGATTCAGCGTGAGACGCTGCCTTTAACCCTCACTGTCTCTGGTAATCATAGCTAAACCATTTCTTTTTTAATTTTTCGTTCACCTTTTACACCTGTTGTTTTGGGTCATCCCTGGCTAGTGCGCCATAACCCTTCTATTAATTGGTCTAGTAATACTATCCTATCCTGGAATGTTTCTTGTCATGTAACCTGTTTAATGTCTGCTATCCCTCCTGTTTCCTCTGTCTCTTCTTCACAGGAGGAGCCTGGCGATTTGACAGGGTGCCGGAGGAGTATCACGATCTGCGCACGGTGTTCAGTCGTTCCAAGGCCACTCTTCCCTCCACACCGGTCGTATGACTGTAGTATTGATCTCCTTCCGGGAACTACTCCCCCCGGGGTAGATTATACTCTGTCGGCTCCCGAACGTAAGGCTCTCGAGGATTATTTGTCGGTTTCGCTTCGACGCCGGTACCATAGTCTCCTCCTCCTCCCCGCCGGCGCGGGGTTCTTTTGTTCAGAAGAAGGACGGGTCCCTGCGCCCATGCGTGATTATCGAGGGCTGAATGACATAACAGTTAAGAATCGTTATCCGCTTCCTCTTATGTCTTCAGCCTTCGAGATCCTGCAGGGAGCCAGGTTTTTCACCAAATTGGACCTTCGTAACGCCTACCATCTCGTGCGCATCAGGGAGGGGGATAGTGGAAGATTTGCGTTTAACACTCCGTTAGGGCACTTTGAATACCGGGTTCTTCCTTTCGGCCTCGTTAACGCTCCAGCTGTCTTTCAGGCACTAGTTAACGACGTCCTGAGAGACATGCTGAACATTTTGTTTTCGCTTACATGGATGATATCCTGATTTTTTCACCGTCTCTCTCGATTCATGTTCAGCACGTGCGACGCGTCCCTCCAGCGCCTTTTGGAGAACTGTCTTTATGTGAAGGCTGAGAAGTGCACTTTTCATGCCGCTCTGTCCTTTTCTCGGTTCCGTTATTTCCGCTGAGGGCATTAAGATGGATCCCGCTAAGGTCCAGGCTGTCATTGATTGGCCCGTTCCTAAGTCACGCGTCGAGCTGCAGCGCTTTCTGGGCTTCGCTAATTTCTACCGTCGTTTCATCCGTAATTTCGGTCAGGTGGCAGCTTCTCTCACAGCCCTTACTTCTGTTAAGACGTGCTTTATGGTCCGTTTCCGCCCAGGGAGCTTTTGATCTTCTTAAGAATCGTTTTACATCCGCACCTATTCTTGTTACACCTGACATCTCTAGACAGTTTGTTGTTGAGGTTGACGCGTCAGAGGTGGGCGTGGGAGCCATTCTTTCTCAGCGCTCTCTCTCTGACGGCAAGGTCCATCCTTGCGCGTTTTTCTCTCATCGCTTATCGCCGTCAGAACGTAACATGATGTTGGTAATCGCTGGAACTGCTCGCCATCCGCTTAGCCCTAGGCGAATGGCGACAGTGGTTGAGGCGACTGTTCCTTTTGTCGTTTGGACTGACCATAGAACCTTGAGTACATCCGTTCAGCCAAACGACTTAATGCGCGTCAGGCTCGTTTGGGCTCTGTTTTTCGCTCGTTTCGAGTTTGTTATTTCTTATCGTCCGGGCTCAAAAACACCAAACCTGATGCTTTATCTCGCCTCTTCAGTTCTTCTGAGGTCTCCACCTGACCCGATGGGATTCTCCTGAAGGGCGTGTTGTCGGTTGACTGTCTGGGGAATTGAGAGGCAGGTAGTGCCAGCACTCGCCATACTCCAGCTGCTGCGAGCTTGTCCTAGGAACCTTTCTGTCTGCTCCCTGTTCCTACTCGTCCGCCGTTCTTTCAGTGGGCCCACTTGCCAAGTTAGCCGCCACCCCGCCTTCTCGGGCACGCCGTCTCATTCGCCAGCGTTTCTGGTGGCCCACTCGGGAACGTGACGCGCGTCGATTTGTCGCCGCTTGTTCGGTCTGCGCGCAGACTAAATCTGGGAACTCTCCTCCTGCCGGCCGTCTCAGACCGCTTCCCATTCCCTCTCGACCGTGGTCTCACATCGCTTTAGATTTTATCACCGGACTGCCTTCATCAGCGGGGAAGACAGTTATTCTTACGGTTGTCGATAGATTCTCTAAGGCGGCTCATTTCATTCCTCTCGATAAGCTCCCTTCTGCTAAGGAGACGGCTCAGATCATTATCGAGAATGTTTTCCGAATTCATGGCCTTCCGTCTGACGTCGTTTCCGACAGAGGCCCGCAGTTCACGTCTCAATTTTGGAGGGAGTTTTGCCGTTTGATTGGGGCTTCCGTCAGTCTCTCGTCCGGCTTTCATCCCCAGTCTAACGGTCAAGCCGAACGGGCCAATCAGACTGTTGGTCGCATTTTTACGCAGTCTTTCTTTTCGTAACCCTGCGTCTTGGTCAGAACAGCTCCCCTGGGCAGAGTACGCCCACAACTCGCTTCCTCGTCTGCTACCGGTCTATCCCCTTTTCAGTGTAGCCTCGGGTACCAGCCTCCGCTGTTCTCATCTCAGCTCGCCGAGTCCTGCGTCCCCTCCGCTCAGGCTTTTGTCCAGCGTTGCGAGCGCACCTGGAAGGGGGTCAGGTCGGCACTTTGCCGTAATAGGGCGCAGACTGTGAGGGCCGCTTAATAAGCGTAGGACCAAGAGTCCTAGATATTGTTGCGGTCAGAGAGTATGGCTCTCCACTCAGAACCTTCCCCTTAAGACAGCTTCTCGCAAGTTGGCCCCGCGGTTCATTGGTCCGTTCCGTATTTCCCAGGTCATTAATCCTGTCGCAGTGCGACTTCTTCTCCCGCGCTATCTTCGTCGCGTTCACCCGGTCTTCCATGTCTCCTGTGTTAAGCCCGTTCTTCGCGCCCCCGCTCGTCCCTCCCCCCCCATCCTTGTCGAGGGCGCACCCATCTACAGGGTTCGTAAGATTTTGGACATGCGCCCTCGGGGCCGTGGTCATCAGTACCTAGTGGATTGGGAGGGGTACGGTCCTGAGGAGAGGAGTTGGGTTCCCTCTCGGGACGTGCTGGACCGTTCGCTGATCGATGATTTCCTCCGTTGCCGCCAGGTTTCCTCCTCGAGTGCGCCAGGAGGCGCTCGGTGAGTGGGGGGGTACTGTCATGTCTTGTTATGTCTGTTCCTGTCCTTTCTCTTCATTCTCTCTCTCTGCTGGTCTTTTTAGGTTACCTTCTCTGTCTCTCATTCCTCAGCTGTTCTACATCTGCCCTAACTAGCTCATTCTCTCTTTCCCCACCTGTTCTCTCTTCCCCCTCTGATTAGGTCTCTATTTCTTTCTCTGTTCCTGCTACTTTCAGTGTCTGATTCTTGTTTGTGTTTTTTGATGCCAGAAGCAAGCTGTCGTCTCGTTTGCTTCCACCTTGTCCTGTCCTGTCGGAGTCTGCATGCATGGCAGGTGCAACCTGCATTATACTACGTTCTTTTGTTCCATTGACTACGTTGGAAGAGGATTTATGCCATTCCTGTTTTTTATTAAAGAACTCTGTTTTCTGTTAAAACCGCGTTTGGGTCTTCACTCAAGTTCATAATACCTGGTTTCCAGTGATTTGCAAAAGAGGATGTCTTCCTTAATTGACTCTCCATAAACGTAACGGACATATACCAGTAGCTGTGCCAGGCCCGCCATGTCTGTGGACTCATCCAGCTGTGACGCATAGAATTCATTGGCTTGTATGCGAAGCAGTAATTGATTCAAAACATCTCCTGCCATGTCACTGATGCATCGTGAAACAGTGTTGATGAAGAAATTGTCTGTATAGTTGTTTTTACCTTTTCCCCCAGCATTGTCTCAGCCATATCCGCAGCAGCAGGAAGAATTAAGTCCTCCACAATAGCATGGGGCTTGCCTGTCCAAGCCAAACGGTAGCTCACCATATAAGACGCTTCTAGCCCCTTCTTATAAATGGTAACTGTTGCTTTTATACATGTCTTACTACTCAAAAGTCGTCTTAATTCTCGCTCAAAAAACTCCTGTGGCTTATTTTTCAAGTTGGGATGTTTTGTTTCTAAATGTCTGCGCAAGAGTGAAGGTTTCAGCGATCATTGTGAGAAAGTACTTTTGCACATATAACATACTGTGGCTGAGGAAAGGTACCAGTCCCAATATAAATAAACCCCAAACCAATGTAGTTCTCATCATATTTGTGCCTCTTCGATGGTCTGTTATTCGGTGATTTCCCGGGTGAGGGGGCAGTAGCTCTTCGACTGCATCAGATTCACAACTGTCAGTGTCCATGTTAGCTGGGCTAACAACAAATGTAGAACTACTGATGCTAGCATTGGATGTGCTTGTCGTTGACAGGTGCAGTTGTAGTAATGCTGGTAGTAGCAGTACTACCAGTAGAGCTGATATGTGTCTTTATGGACGCGGGCCTTTTTAACCATTTATTCATTTTCGAGCAAACGGAACGAGCAGCAGCTACGTTTGGCTACATATGGACAGTTAGTGGAATTCCTGCGAGAGAGTAACGGTTAATGTGATTGGATGTTAATTATTTGACGAGGTTACCTGTATTTAACATTGTGTTGTTATTTTGATAAACTCTAGATGGTTTAATTTTATTTTTGGCAGTGAAACAAGGCTACTCAGGCGAGAAAAACTCAATATGCGACTCAATATGAGGAAGTTGGTGTTCCTAATGTTTTGTACACTCAGAGTATGTTGGTCTATATAACTATGGAGACCCAATTCACATGTGTTTACAGTTTTCTTTAATCGCATTGGTACTATTTTCACAATTATGTGGTACATTTTCTAAACTTGGTACAAAACTCCAAACTGGTCGTGGTCCTGTGTGGCTCAGTTCGTTAGAGCATGGTACTAGCAACACCTGAGTTGTGTGGTTGATTCCCACTGAGGTCACATACAGTATGAAAATATGTGGACTCACTGTGGTCACTTTGGATAAAAGCGCCTGCTATGTAAATGGCATATACTACTACTACTACTGTTTGGCCAATTGTCACGTTCTGACCTTTATTTCCTTTGTTTTGTATTTATTTAGTATGGTCAGGGCGTGAGTTGGGTGGGCAGTCTATGTTTGTTTTTCTATGTTTTGGGGTATTTCTATGTTTCGGCCTAGTATGGTTCTCAATCAGAGGCAGGTGTCATTAGTTGTCTCTGATTGAGAATCATACTTCAGGTAGCTTGGGTTTCACCCTGTGTGTTTGTGGGTGATTGTTCCACTGTCTCTGTGTTTTGCACCAGATAGGGCCGTTTTTGGTTTTCCACGCTTGTTGTTTTGTAGTGTTCATGTTTATCTGTTTTTATTAAACATGAATCAATATAACCACGCTGCGTTTTGGTCCTCCTCTGCTTCACCTACAGGAAAACCCTGACAGAATCACCCACCACAACAGGACCAAGCGGCGTGGTAAACAGCAGCTGCAGCAAGAGCAGGAGAAGGAACAGAGGTCAGCAGCAGCAGGAACAGCAACAGCGAGGTCAGGATTTCGGGACATGGGAGCAGAGTCTGGACTACACAACTTGGGAGGAAATAGACAGGTGGGCGGTCGACCCAGGGAGAGTGCCGGAGCCCGCATGGGATTCGATGGAGCAGTGCAAGGAAGGTTACAGGAGAATGAGGTTGGCGAAGCCAGCACGGCAGTGCAACAGGTACGAGAGGCAGCCCCAAAAAGTTTTTGGGGGAGGCACACGAGGTGTGGAGCTAAGCCAGGTAGCAGACCTGAGCTCACTCCTCGTGCTTATTATAAGCAGCGCGTTACTGGTCAGGCACCGTGTTATGCGGTTAAGCGCACGGTGTCGCCAGTACGTGTCCATAGCCCGGTGCGCTATAGGGCAGCCCCCCGAGAGTGTCATGCGAGTGCGGGCATCGAGCCAGGGCGTATGGTGCCTGCTCAGCGGGTCTGGTCGCCGGTACGCAGTTTTGGTCCAGGGTATCCTGCGCCGGCTCTGCGTGCTGTGTCTCCGGGGCGCTGGGAGGGTGCAGTGCGTCCTCTGCCTGCGCTCCGCTCGTGCCGGGCAAATGTGGGAGTGGAGCCAAAGGGAGAGGTGCGCGTAGTAAGCACTAGATCTCCCGTGCTTACCCACAGCCCGGTTCAACCTGTGCCTGCACTCTGGAGGGTCCGGGCTAGAGTGGTTGTCCAGCCTGGGAAAGTGGTGCCAAGGTTGCGCACCAGAGCTCCAGTGCTCCCCCACAGCCCGGTCCTTCAGGTGCCTCCTCCTAACACCAAGCCTCCTGAAGGTCTCCCCAGCCTGGTGGTTCCTGTGGCAGCCCCACGCACCAGGCTGTCTCTCTGTCTCCTCCCTACAGGTGGTCCCGCCTGCCCGGCGCTGCTGCCGGAGCCTCCCGCCTGCCCGGCGCTGCTGCCGGAGCCTCCCGCCTGCCCGGCGCTGCTGCCGGAGCCTCCCGCCTGCCCGCGCTGCTGCCGGAGCCTCCCGCCTGCCCGGCGCTGCTGCCGGAGCCTCCTGCCCAGAGGCGCCAGAGCCCTCAGCCTGAGGCGCCAGAGCCCCTGCCCTATGTCCCGAGCCGCCGCCTCTGTCCCGAGCTGCCCCTCTGTCCGATTGAGAAGAGTTGCCATGGTTAGGAAGCCACGGAGGCGGACTATAAGGTGGACTAAGACAATGGTGAAGTGGGGTCCGCGTCCCGCGCCAGAGCCGCCACCGCGGACAGACGCCCACCCAGACCCTCCCCTATAGGTCAAGGTTTTGCGGCCGGAGTCCGCACCTTTGGGGGAGTTACTGTCACATTCTGACCTTTATTTCCTTTGTTTTGTATTTATTTAGTATAGTCAGGGCGTGAGTTGGGTGGGCAGTCTGTT
>NW_027000696.1:0-8366 GCF_036934945.1 Oncorhynchus masou masou
CTTTAGCAGATGTTAATGCGAGTGTAGCGAAATGCTTGTGCTTCTAGTTCCGACAATGCATTAATAACCAACGAGTAATCTAACCTAACAATTCCAAAACTACTACCTTATACACACAAGTGTAAAGGGATAAAGAATATGTACATAAAGATATATGAATGAGTAATGGTGCAGAACGGCATAGGCAAGATACAGTAGATGGTATCGAGTACAGTAAATAAATATGAGATGAGTAATGTAGGGTATGTAAACAAAGTGGCATAGTTTAAAGTGGCTAGTGATACATGTATTACATAAAGATGAAGTAGATGATAGAGTACAGTATATACATATACATATGAGATGAATAATGTAGGGTATGTAAACATTATATTAAGTACTGTCTGTATTGATGCCCTAGTATACAACCGGAATACTCTTTACTGTCTGTATTGATGCCCTAGTATACAACCGGAATACTCTTTACTGTCTGTATTGATGCCCTAGTATACAACCGGAATACTCTTTACTGTCTGTATTGATTCCCTAGTATACAACCAGAATACTCTTTACTGTCTGTATTGATGCCCTAGTATACAACCAGAATACTCTTTACTGTCTGTATTGATGCCCTAGTATACATCAAAATATTCTTTACTGTCTGTATTGATGCCCTAGTATACAACCGGAATACTCTTTACTGTCTGTATTGATGCCCTAGTATACAAACGGAATACTCTTTACTGTCTGTATTGATGCCCTAGTATACAACGGGAATACTCTTTACTGTCTGTATTGATGCCCTAGAATACAACCGGAATACTCTATACTGTCTGTATTGATGCCCTAGTATACAAACGGAATAATCTTTACTGTCTGTATTGATGCCCTAGTATACAACCGGAATACTCTTTACTGTCTGTATTGATGCCCTAGTATACAACCAGAATACTCTTTACTGTCTGTATTGATGCCCTAGTATACATCAAAATATTCCTTACTGTCTGTATTGATGCCCTAGTATACAACCGGAATACTATTTTACTGTCTGTATTGATGCCCTAGTATACAACCGGAATACTCTTTACTGTCTGTATTGATGCTCTAGTATACAAACAGAATACTCTTTACTGTCTGTATTGATTCCCTAGTATACAACCGGAATACTCTGTATTGATGCCCTAGTATACAACCGGAATACTCTTTACTGTCTGTATTGATGCCCTATTATACAACCGGAATACTCTTTACTGTCTGTATTGATGCCCTAGTATACAACCGGAATACTCTTTACTGTCTGTATTGATGCCCTAGCATACAACCGGAATACTCTTTACTGTCTGTATTGATGCCCTAGTATACAACCGGAATACTCTTTACTGTCTGTATTGATTCCCTAGTATACAACCAGAATACTCTTTACTGTCTGTATTGATGCCCTAGTATACAACCGGAATACTCTTTACTGTCTGTATTGATGCCCTAGTATACAACGGGAATACTCTTTACTGTCTGTATTGATGCCCTAGTATACAAACGGAATCCTCTTTACTGTCTGTATTGATGCCCTAGTATACAACGGGAATACTCTTTACTGTCTGTATTGATGCCCTAGAATACAACCGGAATACTCTATACTGTCTGTATTGATGCCCTAGTATACAAACGGAATAATCTTTACTGTCTGTATTGATGCCCTAGTATACAACCGGAATACTCTTTACTGTCTGTATTGATGCCCTAGTATACAACCAGAATACTCTTTACTGTCTGTATTGATGCCCTAGTATACATCAAAATATTCCTTACTGTCTGTATTGATGCCTAGTATACAACCGGAATACTATTTTACTGTCTGTATTGATGCCCTAGTATACAACCGGAATACTCTTTACTGTCTGTATTGATGCTCTAGTATACAAACAGAATACTCTTTACTGTCTGTATTGCTTCCCTAGTATACAACCGGAATACTCTGTATTGATGCCCTAGTATACAACCGGAATACTCTTTACTGTCTGTATTGATGCCCTATTATACAACCGGAATACTCTTTACTGTCTGTATTGATGCCCTAGTATACAACCGGAATACTCTTTACTGTCTGTATTGATGCCCTAGCATACAACCGGAATACTCTTTACTGTCTGTATTGATGCCCTAGTATACAACCGGAATACTCTTTACTGTCTGTATTGATTCCCTAGTATACAACCAGAATACTCTTTACTGTCTGTATTGATGCCTAGTATACAACCGGAATACTCTTTACTGTCTGTATTGATGCCCTAGTATACAACGGGAATACTCTTTACTGTCTGTATTGATGCCCTAGTATACAAACGGAATCCTCTTTACTGTCTGTATTGATGCCCTAGTATACAACGGGAATACTCTTTACTGTCTGTATTGATGCCCTAGAATACAACCGGAATACTCTATACTGTCTGTATTGATGCCCTAGTATACAACCGGAATACTTTTTACTGTCTGTATTGATGCCCTAGTATACAACCGGAATACTCTTTACTGTCTGTATTGATGCCCTAGTATACAACCAAAATATTCTTTACTGTCTGTATATTGTAAAGTGGCTGTTCCACTGATGTCAGAAGGTGAATTCACCAATTTGTAAGTCGCTCTGGATAAGAGCGTCTGCTAAATGACTTAAATGTAATGTAATGTAATGTAAGTAGCATTGTTTTAAGTGGCTAGTGATATATTATACATCAATTTCCATCAATTCCCATTATTAAAGTGGCTGGAGTTGAGTCAGTGTGTTGGCAGCAGCCACTCAATGTTAGTGATGGCTGTTTAACAGTCTGGTGGCCTTGAGATAGAAGCTGTTTTTCAGTCTCTCGGTCCCAGCTTTGATGCACCTGTACTGACCTCTCCTTCTGGATGATAGCGGGGTGAACAGGCAGTGGCTTGGGTGGTTGTTGTCCTTGATGATCTTTATGGCCTTCCTGTGACATCGGGTGGTGTAGGTGTCCTGGAGGGCAGGTAGTTTGACCCCGGTGATGCGTTGTGCAGACCTCACTACCCTCTGGAGGGCCTTACGGTTGTGGGCGGAGCAGTTGCCGTACCAGGCGGTGATACAGCCCGACAGGATGCTCTCGATTGTGCATCTGTAGAAGTTTGTGTTTTTTTTGACAAGCCGAACTTCTTCAGCCTCCTGCGGTTGATGAGATGGATTGGTGCAGTGTGCAGTGTTGTTGAGATTGCATCGTCTGTGGACCTATTTGGGCGGTAAGCAAATTGGAGTGGGCCTAGGTGAGGATGCCGTCTGGGCCTGCAACCTTGCGAGGGTTAACACGTTTAAATGTTTTACTCACGTCGGCTGCAGTGAAGGAGAGTCCGCATGTTTTGGTTGCGGGCTGTGTCAGTGGCACTGTATTGTCTTCAAAGCGGGCAAATTGTATTTAGTCTGCCTGGGAGCAAGACATCCTGGTCCGTGACGGGGCTGATTTTCTTTTTATAATCCATGATTGACTGTAGACCCTGCCACATACCTCTTGTCTGAGCCGTTGAATTGCGACTCTACTTTGTCTCTATACTGACGCTTAGCTTCTTTGATTGCCTTGCTGAGGGAATAGTCACACTGTTTGTATTCGGTCATGTTTCTGGTCACCTTGCCCTGATTTAAAAGCAGTGGTTCGCGCTTTCAGTTTCACGCGAATGCTGCCATCAATCCACCGTTTCTGGTTTGGCAATATTTTAATCGTTGCTATGGGAACGACATCTTCAATGCAAGTTCTAATGAACTCACACACCGAATCAGAGTATTCGTCAATGTTGTTGTTCGCAGCAATGCGGAACATATCCCAGTCCACGTGATGGAAGCAGTCTTGGAGCGTGGAATCACATTGGTCGGACCAGCATTGAACAGACCTCAGTGCGGGAGCTTCTTGTTTTAGCTTCTGTCTGTAGGCAGGGAGCAACAAAATGGAGTCGTGGTCAGCTTTTCTGAAAGGAGGGCGGGGGGATGGCCATATATGCGTCGCGGAAGTTAGAATAGCAATGATCCAAGGTTTTACCAGCCCTGGTTGCGCAATCGATATGCTGATACAATTTAGGGAGTCTTGTTTTCAGATTAGCCTTGTTAAAATCCCCAGTGACAATGAATGCAGCCTCAGGATATGTGGTTTCCAGTTTGCAAAGAGTCAAATAAAGTTCGTTCAGAGCCTTCGATGTGTTTGCTTGGGGGGGAATATATACGGCTGTGATTATAATCGAAGAGAATTCCCTTGTTAGATAATGCGGTCGACATTTGATTGTGAGGAATTCTAAATCAGGTTCTACACCACGTCTCGTTAACCATAAGGCATACGCCCCCGCCCCTCTTCTTACCAGAAAGATGTTTGTTTCTGTCGGCGGGATGCGTGGAGAAACCAGCTGGCTGCACCGATTCCATTAGCATCTCTCGAGTGAGCCATGTTTACGTGAAGCAAAGAACGTTACAGTCTCTGATGTCCCTCTGGAATGCTACCCTGGCTCAGATTTCATCAACCTTGTTGTCAAGAGACTGGACATTGGCGAGAAGTATGCTAGGGAGTGGTGCGTGATGTGCCCGTCTCCGGAGCCTGACCAGAAGACCGCTTCGTTTCCCTCTTTTACGATGTCTTTGTTTTTGGTCGCAGGCTGGGATCCATTCCGTTGTCATGGGTGAAAGGCAGAACACAGGATCCGCTTCGGAAAGTCATATTCCTGGTCGTACTGATGGTGAGTTGACGTTGCTCTTATATCCAATAGTTCTTCCGACTATATGTAATGAAACCTAAGATGACCTGGGGTACCAATGTAAGAAATAACACGTAAAAAAACAAAAAAATGTATAGTTTCTTAGAACGCAGTGAGGCGGCCATCTCTGTCGGTGCCGGACAGAGATGGCCTTATGACAACTTGCAGGTGGTGGTGTCTTTTAGTATTTTTAGTAGTAACTATTTCTGCACCAGCGGAATACTATAATGTCTGTAAAACAAAAAACACACAACAAAAGGCAAACTAAGAATGGGCATTGCCCCAGTCCAGAGAAATGGTCGGCAGTGCAACAATGCATCATTGTACTGCCTTTTCACACTCATAAACTCCTGGAAGTTGACATCTCCACACACACACACACACACGCACACACACACACACACACACACACACACACACACACACACACACACACACACACACACACACACACACACACACACACACACACACACACACACACACACCCCTGCATCCCACTGCTGGCTTACTTCTGAAGCTAAGCAGGTTGGTCCTGGTTGGTCTGGGAGACCAGATGCTGCTGGAAGTGGTGTTGGAGGCACTCTTTCCTCTGGTCCAAAAGAAACATTCCAATGCCCCAGGGCAGTGATTGGGGACACTGCTCTGTGTAGGGTGCCGTCTTTTGGATGGGATGTTAAACGGGTGTCCTGACTCTCTGAGGTCATTAAAGATCCCATGGCACTTATCGTAAGAGTAGGGGTGTTAACCCCGTGTCCTGGCTAAATTCCCAAGCTGTCCCTCATACCATCATGGTCACCTAATCATCCCCAGCTTACAATTGGCTCCTTCATCCCCCTCCTCTCCCCTGTAACTATTTCCTGGTCGTTGCTGTAAATGAGAATGTGTTCTCAGTCAACTTACTTGGTAAAATAACGGTCATATAAAAAATAAAGATAAATAAAACACACACACACACAAAGACAGAACATATGCACACACACATTTGACCAAGTTGTTTCTGTAAAATATAAAAGAAAGATTCAAATACCCCCCCCACACACACACACACACAACCTGCCACCCTCACCACAAGCCCATAGACCCTTATTTCCATTCCCAGCCAAACATCCTAGTTCTCTATGCTGCTCTGTGTTCTTCTGTACCACCGGGATAAGTGATGTCAGGGCTTTGGTGGAGTGAGACAGGCGTGCCAGCTTGCCCCCGTAGTGCTCTGGCATACCGCCTCACCTCCCTCCCTTCATCCCTCCTTTCATCCATACCATCTGTGATGGCCGCCGGTAGGGCCAGCTACCAGTGGGTCTCTTCCACGGCAGCAGCATCTTAAAGGATCTCCCTGGCCCTAAAGCCACTTAAGCGCTTCAGAGAGAGAGCAGAGGGGCTCAGCCTGCCTTAGTTCAAACGTCACAGTCCTCACTCGACTGCACCAAAGTCACTAGTCTACTGTAACTATAGCTAAGCTCTCTCCAGACAGCCTGGTAGGAATTACTGTATTACTGTATATGTATGTGTCATTTTAAAGCTTTGCAATGACGCTGTTTATTGATCTGTCTATCTAGATCATCATTTGTGGCTGTGTACCATGCCTTTCTAATACACGCACACGCGTATGTGCGTGCACACATCCACGCACCAAGATAAATAAGGCATATCCTAGAGTAGATACAGTCATGTCTGTGTGGTGGTGAGGTAACCTCCACTGTGCTTCGTCGTTCTTGGATCAAATGTATCGCCAAAGATATGTGTGGTTTCTGTGTGTAGTTGTGTTTTGTTTGTGCACTGTGTAAGAAACAGAGCATCAATTTGCTCAATAATCCAAATAATATAAAACATAAAAGTGTAATGAAACATTGTTTGTATGTGAAAATCTGCTTCCTAACTTGGCTGGCTCCTGATTATGACATAGTCACAACAGAATGCTGCAGTCCCAAACTGCAGTCAGATAGGAGGCTGAGAGGGCGTTAGGTCACTGATTGTTTGGTTGACTAAGGCACTCAATGAGACAACACATTCTCTGTATGACAGGCTGACAAGATCTCAGGTGACATCAACTAAATGTCTTCATGACTAACAGTTCAAAATGTAAAAGAGTGCAGCTAGATTAAACAAAACAAGGCGACTACAAAGTGACTACAGGAGGGATCTACGCAGTTGATTGAAAATGTCATTTTACCCAGCTGGCCATTTAAATAATTTACATAGATGCAGTTTAAATAAGGGTAGAAATGACTACATCATGAAGCGTGATCAGAAAGACTATAAGTGCATATTGTACAGTATTTATAATGCATATATTAGCAACCCAGTATGACAGATTATTGTGCAATAGACACAAATTGCTTATTTTGGAAATATGTGACAAACACACAAAAAGTGTTTTTTTTGTGTGTGCAGTACACATTTTAATCACAGATAAAGAGAGTAGGTTACTTAAGGTAGAAACGATAGGGGGAGGATGGGTTGGCATATAATGAGCATCTAGCAACCCAAGGGATGTGTGTTCAAATCATATGTAACTTTAGCATATTAGCTGATTTGAAAATACTTAGCATGTTAGCTAAACCTAACCTTTAACCTATCTCCTAAAACTAACCCTTTAACTACTTAGCTAGCATTAACCTCTTGGAACTCCCCATCCCGGATCCGGGTTTGTGACTAAAGCCTCAGGCTCATTAGCATAACGCAACGTTAACGATTTCTGAAAATCGAAATAAAATGAAAATAATCGTCTGCTCTCAAGCTTAGCCTTTTCTTAACAACACTGTCATCTCAGATTTTCAAAATATGCTTTTGAACCATAGAAATTGACTAATTTGTGTAAGAGTATGCAAAGCTAGCATAGCATTTTGAGTAGCATTTAGCACGCAACATTTTCACAAAACCAGATAACCAAATAAATAAAATCATTTACCTTTGAAGAGCTTCTGATGTTTTCAATGAGGAGACTCTCAGTTACATACCAAATGCGCAGTTTTTCCTGAAAGCGTCTGTGTAGGGAGAAATCGTTCCCGTTTTCTACATTGCGTCTGGCTACAAACGAACCGAAAATTCAGTCACCTACAACGTAAAACTTTTTCCGGATTAACTACATAATATCGACGAAACATGGCAAACGTTGTTTGGAATCAATCCTCAAGGTGTTTTTTCACATATCTCTTCATTGATATGCAGTTCGTGAAGCTTACGTTCCTCTCTGTATCCCATGGAAAAATACTGGCAGGTGACTTTTGCGCACCAATTTCGGCGCAGGACACCGGCGGACACCTGGTAAATGTGGTCTCTTATGGTCAATCTTCCAATGATCTGCCTACAAAATACGTTACAATGCTGCAGACACCTTGGGGAAACGACAGAAAGGGCAGGCTCATTTCCCTCGCATTCACAGCCATATAAGGAGACAATGGAAACAGATTTACCTCAAAAATCCTGTTCATTTTCCTGGATGCCGTCTCATCTTGGTTTTGCCTGAAGCTCACGTTCTAGGGCACGCACAGAAAATATCTCGGTAGTTCTGGACACGTCAGAGTGTTTCTTTCGAATGCTATCAATTATATGCATAGTCGAGCATCTTTTTGTGACAAAATATCTTGTTTAAAACGGAACGTTTTTCATCCAAAAAATGAAATTGCGCCCCCAGAGCATCAACA
>NW_027000697.1:0-8365 GCF_036934945.1 Oncorhynchus masou masou
ACTGTGTCTCATGTTAATACTACTCCTAAACACAACCCACCATCACTGTGTCTCATGTTAATACTACTCCTAAACACAACTCACCATCACTGTGTCTCATGTTAATACTACTCCTAAACACAACCCTCCATCACTGTGTCTCATGTTACCATACATGTTAATACTACTCCTAAACACAACCCTCCATCACTGTGTCTCATGTTAATACTACTCCTGAAGCTCTTATGAAACATCAACTTAATCACTCTTACTCTTACTGTCACTCTTACTTTAGGGCCATTTTCAAAATGTCTCCACAACAATCTATTGCACTCAGAGCTCTTAAAATAGCAAGCACAAGTTTTTGTGTAACATGTACAATTTACATCCCATCATTTGTAGCACACAGTGTATAGCTCAGTATTTATCAAGGTTGCCAATCATGTTGGTCATGACTGTATATCCAACAATCAGATGAATATCAAAAAATTCATTTATAACACACATGTACAATGCGTACACACCACACACACACATACACACAGAACACACACACACACACACACACACACACGTAACACAATCCACGAATCACATTAATATGTCAAAACATTCACACGACAGTTATTCTTGACCCTGTTATACTATGACAGTGAACATGACCCTATTGAATGGAGATCTGGGTATTACTGGTATACTCTACTGATCATGTTTTAAACATGTAAATGAATAAACTGAACTAAACTAAACACATGAAACCCCAGTCCAGGGTTTGTATTCACAAAGTGTATCAGAGTAGGAGAGCTGATCTGGGATCAGTTTAGCCTTTTAGATCATAATTATATGGACCGTGTGAGACACTTTATGAATACAGGCCCGGATGTAACAACCAAAACACAGTTCAAAATAAACCAACAAGTACAAAGTTACTGTAAGTAATTTGATGTTTGGCTAAAAACATCAAAACTAAAACTATATTTCAAGATATCATCAAGTGTACTTACAGAGTGAAGTGAAGAGGAGAGGTCTTGTACAGTTAGTCAACTTACTGTCACTGTGTGGAAACAAGAAGTAGTCTACTGTAAGTATTAGTAGAAGCAGGCG
Organism: Oncorhynchus masou masou; assembly: GCF_036934945.1. Classification (NCBI taxonomy): domain Eukaryota; kingdom Metazoa; phylum Chordata; class Actinopteri; order Salmoniformes; family Salmonidae; genus Oncorhynchus; species Oncorhynchus masou. The sequence continues at coordinate 1,084 of NW_027000697.1, forward strand.
TAGCCTAAGTGTGAGTTCTGTGGTTGACACATTTTAAAGTAGCCTAGTCAGGCCATTAACATGCAGCAACAGCATGTCACATAAGGGATGTTACTGTATCTAAATAGAAAATGGTCTAAAGTAAGAATACTCTAGTTACATTTCTTTATTTGAGGAGTGGACCTACATGTTTTACAAGAGACAAAATGTGACCCATTCCCATCACTCCTCATCAGCTGGTACTGAAGGTTCCAGAACAGATGAAAGGGGAGTATCTTTGGTTCCAGTGTTCTAGACTAGAGCTCTCCCTACTGACATCTCAACATTACTGCAGCTACCAGGCCTCATATGTCCCTTATTGTCCGATGAAAATATACAAAATAGAAGGTAAAATAACATGACGCTGCTGTTATTCAGTGATAAACAAGCATTTTTGTGCATCACACAGCTACTCTGAATGTACTGGATTGTGAACAATATGATGTGTTGCCGCTGAATTATAGCAAGACCCCATAGTTAACTAGTGAGCTAGTTAGTTAGCTAGTGAGCTAGTTAGTTAGCTAGTGAGCTAGTTAGTTAGCTAGTGAGCTAGTTAGTTAACTAGTGAGCTAGTTAGTTAGCTAGTGAGCTTGTTAGCTAACATTTAGCTATCAACATTAGCTAGCTAGAAACAACAGACAACAGTGAGATGTCATTATGCCAAGGCCAAGGCAAGCTGCTCTGAATATCCACTGTGTTCTTGTGTGAAAGAGATGTCTTCAGCTCACTGATCTTCAGAACAACAGACCCAAAGGGAACACTGACATGCATATACAGTGCCTTGCGAAAGTATTCGGCCCCCTTGAACTTTGCGACTTTTTGCCACATTTCAGGCTTCAAACATAAAGATATCAAACTGTATTTTTTTGTGAAGAATTAACAACAATTGGGACACAATCATGAATTTGAACGACATTTATTTGATATTTCGAACTTTTTTAACATTTCAAAAACTGAAAAATTGGGCTTCCAAAATTATTCAGCCCCTTTACTTTCAGTGCAGCAAACTCTCTCCAGAAGTTCAGTGAGGATCTCTGAATGATCCAATGTTGACCTAAATGACTAATGATGATAAATACAATCCACCTGTGTGTAATCAAGTCTCCGTATAAATGCACCTGCACTGTGATAGTCTCAGAGGTCCGTTAAAAGCGCAGAGAGCATCATGAAGAACAAGGAACACACCAGGCAGGTCCGAGATACTGTTGTGAAGAGGTTTAAAGCCGGATTTGGATACAAAAAGATTTCCCAAGCTTTAAACATCCCAAGGAGCACTGTGCAAGCGATAATATTGAAATGGAAGGAGTATCAGACCACTGCAAATCTACCAAGACCTGGCCGTCCCTCTAAACTTTCAGCTCATACAAGGAGAAGACTGATCAGAGATGCAGCCAAGAGGCCCATGATCACTCTGGATGAACTGCAGAGATCTACAGCTGAGGTGGGAGACTCTGTCCATAGGACAACAATCAGTCGTATATTGCACAAATCTGGCCTTTATGGAAGAGTGGCAAGAAGAAAGCCATTTCTTAAAGATATCCATAAAAAGTGTTGTTTAAAGTTTGCCACAAGCCACCTGGGAGACACACCAAACATGTGGAAGAAGGTGCTCTGGTCAGATGAAACCAAAATGTGAACTTTTTGGCAACAATGCAAAACGTTATGTTTGGCGTAAAAGCAACACAGCTCATAACCCTGAACACACCATCCCCACTGTCAAACATGGTGGTGGCAGCATCATGGTTTGGGCCTGCTTTCTGCAGCAGGGACAGGGAAGATGGTTAAAATTGATGGGAAGATGGATGGAGCCAAATACAGGACCATTCTGGAAGAAAACCTGATGGAGTCTGCAAAAGACCTGAGACTGGGACGGAGATTTGTCTTCCAACAAGACAATGATCCAAAACATAAAGCAAAATCTACAATGGAATGGTTCAAAAATAAACATATCCAGGTGTTAGAATGGCCAAGTCAAAGTCCAGACCTGAATCCAATCGAGAATCTGTGGAAAGAACTGAAAACTGCTGTTCACAAATGCTCTCCATCCAACCTCACTGAGCTCGAGCTGTTTTGCAAGGAGGAATGGGAAAAAGTTTCAGTCTCTCGATGTGCAAAACTGATAGAGACATACCCCAAGCGACTTACAGCTGTAATCACAGCAAAAGGTGGCGCTACAAAGTTTTTACTTAAGGGGGCTGATTAATTTTGCACGCCCAATTTTTCAGTTTTTGATTTGTTAAAAAAGTTTGAAATATCCAATAAATGTCGTTCCACTTCATGATTGTGTCCCACTTGTTGTTGATTCTTCACAAAAAAATACAGTTTTATATCTTTATGTTTGAAGCCTGAAATGTGGCAAAAGGTCGCAAAGTTCAAGGGGGCCGAATACTTTCGCAAGGCACTGTAGCTAAGTCTGTCTGTCTGGGATTATTGTGTCCCATTGTGTCTGTATGATGCGTGTTCTTTTTAAATGACAATGAATAATCTTTCATGTAATTGTTTATTGCTGCTTCATTATTGTTATTTTATTATCTGATCTGTTTTTTGAAGCATTTTTAAAATAATTTAAAAAAATGATTTACTTACATAAAAACAACTGCAATGTTAGTTAAGAGCTTGTCATTAACCGTTTCACAGTAAGGTCTACTACACCTGTTGTATTCGGTGCATTTGACTAATACAATTTGATTTGATTTGTGTGTGTAGGTGCTGGTCATTGCTCCCTCTGACACTGGGTTTCTGATCCTCTAAAAGTCGAAGCCGTTTGCGGGGGGTGGGTTGGGGGGTTCTACTAGCTGACATATGGAATTGATTTAAGGTGGTCATTCCATGGATCATTTAGATATTTGATTTAGATTTATAGTACCCCTTTAGGTAAACAAGGAGAATGACTAATGTTTGTGAGAGCAGGCAGATGACTGCAATATAGTCTGCCTGGAACATGCCCCATATTCAACTGTAATTCAATTCAAAATAACATTAATGTTTCCCATGTAGGGGCTTTTACTAGGCACCCTATAGCATCAGGCTGGCACTGAGTCTCACAATGACATCACAAGGGGTCACATGTCCAGTCACATGACCATATATACATACACAGCAAAACACATGATAACAACAGATGTCAGCCCCCTTAGTGTCTACAACATGGTCATCATAGAGGAGGTTCACTGGGCAGAGATCCCTTCAAGTTCTAATGATGATGTCATTTCCATGTTTCACAGCTCCGGCCGAGGGAGAGGGGGAAGGAAATCAGAGGTGCACTCCTCTTCACTTTGATTGACACTTCACACACTCATTATATATGTCCAGTGTTCTGTCTGGGATCTGTGGTCTGTGCCAGAGGACTACAAACGGGGTGACACCCCCCCATCCACCATCCCCCCAAACCTCCTGTTCCCTTTTAAAGTAGGGACACAGTCCCTCATCCTCATCATTCTCCTCCCTACTATCATTCCCTGCGTGGTGGTCAGGGTTGTCATGGTGGACAGGGTTGACATGGTTTCCTGTCTCTTCCTCTCTGGTCAGGCTTGTGTTTGAAGCGACACCTGTCACCATAGAAACAGCCGGTGGTCCTCCAGAAGAAACACTCGTCACCATTGATGGGAGCCGTCCTCCTGGTCCTGGGAGAGAGAGAGACAAACAGCATGAAAACACAAACACCTGCACCTGAGCTCCTGCTTCCTCCTTCCATCACTTTGTACATTTCAAAGGTTTATATGAGTTGATTGGTAACACTTTAGAATAACTCATAATGATGTGTTGAATGACAGACAGATGGATGTCTTTACCCTGTGGAGGCGTACTGGGAGGCTGAGGAGGTGTTGAGGCCTATAGGGTTGGTCCTCTGAGGAGAGGGAGGGGTTCTCTGGACCCAGCGGTCTGGGTACCTGATCACCAGCCTGGTGCTCTCCAGCTCCACCCTTTGGACAGCAGGACAAACAACAGGAACAGCCAAAATACTTAGAATGGAACCAATAGCATAGTCCCAAAAGTACAATGAACCAAAAGCATTATCCCAAAAGTCCAATGAAACCATTATTTGTAAAAACAGAGTCGTTCGAAATTACAATCTTTGCAGCTAAACTACATTGTAGCTAATCTTCAAAATAAATCAATGCTAGATGTACAGTATGTATTTCTATATTGTTGTAGTATTTTGGGTAAATCATAAATCAAGCCCCTCTATAGTCAATGGCTATGTCACCTTGGAGTGGGGTCTGGTAGTGCAGCCTGTCTATACTATGTCCCTGTGGTGGGGTCTGGTAGTGCAGCATGTCTATACTATGTCCCTGTGGTGGGGTCTGGTAGTGCAGCATGTCTATACTATGTCCCTGTGGTGGGGTCTGGTAGTGCAGCCTGTCTATACTATATCCCTGTGGTGGGGTCTGGTAGTGCAGCATGTCTATACTATGTCCCTGTGGTGGGGTCTGGTAGTGCAGCCTGTCTATACTATGTCCCTGTGGTGGGGTCTGGTAGTGCAGCCTGTCTATACTATGTCCCTGTGGTGGGGTCTGGTAGTGCAGCATGTCTGTCTATACTATGTCCCTGTGGTGGGGTCTGGTAGTGCAGCATGTCTATACTATGTCCCTGTGGTGGGGTCTGGTAGTGCAGCCTGTCTATACTATGTCCCTGTGGTGGGGTCTGGTAGTGCAGCATGTCTATACTATGTCCCTGTGGTGGGGTCTGGTAGTGCAGCATGCATGTCCCTGTGGTGTCTATACTATGTCCCTGTGGTGGGGTCTGGTAGTCTTTACTATGCAGCATGTCTATACTATGTCCCTGTGGTGGGGTCTGGTAGTGCAGCATGTCTATACTATGTCCCTGTGGTGGGGTCTGGTAGTGCAGCCTGTCTATACTATGTCCCTGTGGTGGGGTCTGCAGCCTGTCTATACTATGTCCCTGTGGTGGGGTCTGGTAGTGCAGCATGTCTTTACTATGTCCCTGTGGTGGGGTCTGGTAGTGCAGCCTGTCTATACTATGTCCCTGTGGTGGGGTCTGTAGTGCAGCCTGTAGTGCAGCATGTCTATACTATGTCCCTGTGGTGGGGTCTGGTAGTGCAGCATGTCTTTACTATGTCCCTGTGGTGGGGTCTGGTAGTGCAGCCTGTCCTATATCCCTGTGGTGGGGTCTGGTAGTGCAGCATGTCTATACTATGTCCCTGTGGTGGGTCTGGTAGTCTGGTAGTGCAGCATGTCTATACTATGTCCCTGTGGTGGGGTCTGGTAGTGCAGCCTGTCCCTGTGGTGGGGTCTGGTAGTGCAGCAGTCTATACATGTCCTGTGGTGGGGTCTATACTATATATGTCCCTGTGGTGGGGTCTGGTAGTGCAGTGCAGCATGTCTATACTATGTCCCTGTGGTGGGGTCTGGTAGTGCAGCATGTCTATACTATGTCCCTGTGGTGGGGTCTGGTAGTGCAGCCTGTCTATACTATGTCCCTGTGGTGGGGTCTGGTAGTGCAGCATGTCTATACTATGTCCCTGTGGTGGGGTCTGGTAGTGCAGCATGTCTATACTATGTCCCCTGGTAGTGGTCTACTATGTCCCTGTGGTGGGGTCTATACTATATCCCTGTGGTGGGATATGGTAGTGCAGCCTGTCTATACTATGTCCCTGTGGTGGGGTCTGGTAGTGCAGCCTGTCTATACTATGTCCCTGTGGTGGGGTCTGGCAGTGCAGCCTGTCATACTATGTCCCTGTGAAGGGGTCTGGTAGTGCAGCCTTGTTATGCAGCCTGTAAAATTGTTCTGTCATCCTGTATTAGTTATGTTAACTGTGAGGGCTATTTAGCTGACAGAATAGTTACAGTAGACCACTTATTGGCCAGCTCATACTCCACTAGATCACTTATTGGCCAGCTCATAGATCACTTATTGGCCAGCTCATACAGATCACTTATTGTATCTAGATCACTTAGTTATGATCACTTATTGGCCAGCTCATTCCTCTAGATCACTTATTGGCCAGCTCATCCTCCTCAGAGTATGACATCATCTTCTATTAGGAAATAGCAAGCATTTTTGAAATTGGCCAGTCTGTTTGAGAGTAGACATCATTTTAAAAGAATAGTTTAGCTGCAAATACGAGCTTTGTATGAGTCAACAAAATTATTTTGGTATGAGTGTATTGTCAGTAAACAGAATATTAACAGAATATTACATTTTAAAAGTGAGAGTTTCACTGGACAGTTACTTTAAGAACCTGCCATTGTACTGTTAAAAACTTATCTCCAACTGCTTCTTATCTGTTATGCTATTTGTCCCTTCCAACTACCAACTATGCTAGCTAGCTCGTTACCATCTACAGAATAGACTTTCCCATGCAATCTGTTGAGTTATTGGAAATTAGCTATCAAGCTAGCTCGCTAACTAGTTTTCTTACGTTGACTACCTAAGCTGGCAAATAGCTATGCTGTAATGACTACTCTAAAGCTAGCTGGCCTCAATGGTCTAATCTTCCCTGAACCTTGTTCACAGGGTATCGGTACGGGTGGTATTATGTAAGACACACCTAGCATGTTAACCTTAGTTAGCTAGCTATATACTCATGTCAGCACACTATCAGTAACATTAGTTACTTCTGAATGTAGCTAAACGCTAGCTAACTAGCTAACTATGGCATGGTAGACGCCAGTCAGTGAGGTTGACCTTTACTGTATCTGATCTGTTAACCCAGATGGTAAACTTTTTGGGTGCAAGTGCTAACAACAACATAATTAGAGCAGGTAGGTAATTAGGGCCTATCTAATATCGGGACACCCACCGCATCAGTCCACGAGAGATTACAACCTTGTGATAGTTATTACTTAATCAAATGCAGCTGAGAAGAAACAAAACACTAAATGTGGGGCCCCCGAGTGGTGCAGGGGTCTAAGTCACTGCATCTCAGTGCTAGAGGCACAGACCCTGTTTCGATTCCAGGCTGTACACAACCGGCAGTGTTTGGGAAATCCCATAGGGCGGGGCAGAATGTGTCGGGGTTGGGCCGGGGTAGGCCATCATTGTGAATAATAATTCATTCTTAACTGACTTGCCTAGTTAAATAAAGGTTTAATAAAGTAAAATAAAAATAAAATAAAATGATTGAATTTAGTGAAAACTTTTTGAAACAAGCATCTCTGTAATTACATGCAATTAAAGTTACATTTTGAAACAACTGCAATCTACTGTAATTACATTTCTACTGCCCTTCAGGATTTATTTCACTAATATATCCTCTATTAGGTTAGAGTTAGAGGAGATGGAATGAAGGCTGAAAGGCAGG
>NW_027000698.1:0-8364 GCF_036934945.1 Oncorhynchus masou masou
GGTAATTAGATTTTAGGGAGGATAATCTGTGGTGATGGGGTGCTACCGAAAGTCTGGGTCCGTACGTATAAAGTTGATCTCGGATCAGGTCTTCCCTGACCCATGTGACCTTATTATCCCTGCTCTGAAAGGCTAAACTGAAAACAGCTCTTCTAATCTGAGACACTCGATTAGCCTTGTTTACAGGTACCCTGATTGGGAAGAGAGGGTTCTGTAAGGGGGGGGGGAATTGGACCACCGCCTTATGTGTAGAGGAAATTATGAGTAGCATCCTTTTTAACTTTCCCGGTGTTTCTCTCTCTCTCTCTGTCTGTCTGTCTGTCTGTCTGTCTCTCTCTCTCTCTCTCTGTCTCTCTCTCTGTCTGTTTCTCTGTCTGTCTCTCTCTCTCTCAATTCAATTCAATTCAAGGGGCTTTATTGGCATGGGAAACATATGTTAACATTGCCAAAGCAAGTAAGGTATATAATATATAAAGTGAAATAAACAATAAAAATTAACAGTAGACATCTCTCTCTCTCTCTCTGTCTCTCTCTCTGTCTGTTTCTCTGTCTGTCTCTCTCTCTCTCTCTGTCTGTTTCTCTCTCTGTCTGTCTGTCTGTCTGTCTCTCTCTCTCTCTCTCTGTCTCTCTCTCTGTCTGTTTCTCTGTCTGTCTCTCTCTCTTTCTCTCTCTCTCTCTCTCTCTCTCTCTCTCTCTCTCTCTCTCTCTCTTTCTCTCTGTGTCTCTCTTTCTCTCTCTGTCTTTCTCTCTGTCTCTTTCTCTCTCTCTCTCTCTGTCTTTCTCTCTCTCTTTCTCTCTCTCTCTCTCTCTCTCTGTCTCTCTCTCTGTCTCTCTGTCTGTCTCTGTCTCTCTCTCTCGTTCTAGTACTGGATCAACGAGTACACTTCCACTCTGGGTGTTGGAGTCTACCACTCAGGCATCGAGATCTATGGCCGAGGTACAGAGGAAGACCTTCATTATTTTCTCATTCATCCAGCCATTCACTCATTCACTCACTCACTCACCCATTCATTCATTCAGTCAGTCAGTGTGCTGTTGGCTAAATGGAATGTTCGATGTGGAACGTCTCTCCACAGCTTCTATCCCATTGAGGTTCTGTCATTTTGTTGTTCTTTCCTCCTGAGTGACTCACCATTGAATCATAATGTGTGGAGAGAGAGAGTTTTACCACCGTCCCGACCGACCGATCAACCTTATTTATTAAACAAGGCATCTGGCAGATGTAAATACACCCATAAACACACGTGTGATTTTTATGTATCTCTAACACGTCTGCATTTTCTCGAATTTGATGATATAATCGTCAAGTCCGTTCAAAAGATTAGGGGACACGACCCAGAAGTACCGCGGAAGATCACGTAACTTTCACAGGGGAATTCATCGTTTTTTTAAACATGAGGATGTTTTTTCTGCGTTTATAATAGATTAAGTAGTCATGAGGAGCCTATCAGCCAGGATGACACATTGATCGAACACCACACGATATCTTCTCACACCACACGATATCTTCTCACACCACACGATATCTTCTCACACCAAACGATATCTTCTCACACCAAACGATATCTTCTCACACCACACGATATCTTCTCACACCACACGATATCTTCTCACACCAACACGATATCTTCTCACACCAACACGATATCTTCTCACACCACACTATCTTCTCACACCACACGATATCTTCTCACACCAACACGATATCTTCTCACACCAACACCACACGATATCTTCTCACACCAACACGATATCTTCTCACACCACACGATATCTTCTCACACCAACACCACACGATATCTTCTCACACCAACACCAACACGATATCTTCTCACACCAACACCAACACGATATCTTCTCACACCACACGATATCTTCTCACACCACACGATATCTTCTCACACCACACGATATCTTCTCACACCAACACCAACACGATATCTTCTCACACCAACACCAACACGATATCTTCTCACACCACACGATATCTTCTCACACCACACGATATCTTCTCACACCATGTGATATATTTTCACCACACACAGTATCTTCTCACTTTCAGCTTGCTACACCGTTCCTTTGTTGGAAGGTGAGGTGGTGACAGCATTTCATTTTTCTCTTGTCATTCCTCACACCTGTAATGTGAGCGCCGATACATCTCTGATGTTCAATGTGTTCCTTCCTTCTCATCTTTATTACAGAGTTTGCGTATGGAGGTCATCCATACCCATTTAGTGGCGTATTTGAAATAAACCCTGGAAACACCACTGAATTAGGAGAGACCTTCAAATTCAAGTGAGTTTACATCACACACACACACACACACACACACACACACACAGGGTTCTACAGAGGGCCTTGTCACATAAAGTGGTCAATGGCCTCTGTTTCACAACAGAAGATCAGAATGCAGAGTTCTCCTTTTATGTGAACATTCGATCCCAGTCCGATCCAAGTCCGGTGAGCTGAAACCCGAGCCCAGGCCTGGTCCGACATCACAGATATTAAATGAGCTCAAACCCGGAAAAAAAAGCCAGATTTCTAAAATAAATAAATAAATAAATAAAAAACAGTAGGCTATATTTACTTAAACTAGTGTTGGGAAGAACGCATAGTCATGTGTGGTCGCCTACAGTAGATGGTAATTTCAGCGCCATTTTGATTGGGACAGCCCAATCGCACTGCTTTGATTCAAGTTTGGGGGACTCCTCTATAAATCATTCCATTTTGGTTTCCACTGAATCATAAGGTAACAATTAGACTGGGAAATGTGCGCTAACTTGATGTGAGTGCTAATGATCACTATTCATGTTTGCTCATATATTAGCCAATCAGAACATTTTGCTAACTTGTCATACCAGAGTATATTTGGTTAATTGATCTCTGGCTGGACAAGTAGAAGTGGTATATTTGTTTGCTCGTCGATCACTGATCAAAACATTTAGCTTGCAACAATGTAACCGAAATCAAAAGTATTATGTATCCATTGACTGCGTCAGAGCCTTCTATAGAGTCTAGGCTGTGTTCTATCATCCCAATCGCAAAATTCTGACTCCTGTCTCGCAAATTCCTAATTTATTCTGTAATCCATAGGATTTGCATTAAAAAGCACGTCTCTTGCCTATCCACGTCAAAATACTGCTTTAAAACATTTCACCCGCTTCTCTGCGCTGTCTCCTATTCGGCCCCTATGAGAGCTTCAGTAGAATGTGTGATCAACAAACCGTGTGGTAGATATGGATATTTTTTTAAACAGTTACCTTGATATTTTAAACTATTTCCACTCTCCATCGCCCCTTTTATTCATGAGTTAATCTGCTATCTGTATAATCATCAACTTGATTTTGACAAATAGGAGATATTTCTGTCATTCGTTGAGTTATCTAGTAAGCTTAGAAAACTTCGTCATTTGCATTCTGTTTAATTGCGGTTACAAGTTTGTATGATTGGACAACGCTGCGCTCTGTGTCGAGATAGACTAGACCTACTGCTGAAATGCACTGAATTAACTGAGGACCATAATAACGACTGGCTTGTTTCGCAATTCATGACAGTGTCGTTATCAGTTTCACTTTGCTCAAATATCTGGGGTGGCAGGGTGGCCTAGTGGTTAGAGCGTTGGACTAGTAACCGAAAGGTTGCAAGTTCGAATCCCTGAGCTGACAAGGTACATTATTATTATTATTACATTATTTTCGGAGAACCCTGGCATAGTGGTTTTTGCTTTTAAACGCTTTAAATTTGCAATTTTTTTTGCGGTATTTTGAATGTTTAATTTCTCTTCATCTTTTAAGAGAATTTGGTAGTACGTCAAACCGGCTTTACAACCGCGGACCACATGTATAGAATGGTGTGGGCGAGCGGTTTGCTGATGTCAACGTTGTGAACAGAGTGCCCCATGGTGGCGGTGAGGTTATGATATGGGCAGGCATAAACTACGGACAACGAACACAATTGCGTTTTATCAATGGCAATTTGAATGTACAGGAATACCGTGAAGAGATACTGTGGGCCATTGTGAGGACCATTTTGTTTATTTTTTTTTTTTTACCATTTTCTTTCTCCCCAATTATGATCTTGTCTCATTGCTGCAACTCCCCAACGGGCTCAGGAGGCGAAGGTCGAGTCATGCGTCCTTAAAAACACCGCGCTTCTTAACAGCCGCCCCGATTAACCCAGAAGCACCTTTCACCTGACGACCCGAGGTCAGCCTGCAGGCGCACCGCCCCGCTCGCTAGAACTCGATGAGGCAATGTGAAATCCATAGATTAGTGCCTAATGAAGTTATTTAAATGGACTGATTTCCTCATATCAACTGTAACTCAGTAAAAATGATGAAAGTGTTGCATGTTGTGTTTTTATATTTTTGTTCAGTATTGTTTAGGCTTACATTAGGCCTATACAGTGGTGGAAAAATTACCCAATAGGCATACTGTAGTAAAAGTAAAGATCCCTTAATAGAAAAAGACTCAAGTAAAAGTGAAAGTCACCCAGTAAAATACTACTTGAGTAAAAGTCTAAAATTAGTTGGTTTATATATATATATATATATTTAAGTATAAAAAGCACAAGTATAAATCATTTCAAATTCCTTATTTTAAGCAAAGTAGACGGACACATTTTCAATCCAACACATCATTTACAAATGAAGCATGTGATTAGTGAGTCTGCAAAATTAGAGGCAGTAGGGATGACCAGGGATGTTCTCTGTTTAGTGAGTCCTCCAGATCAGAGGCAGTAGGGTTGACCAGGGATGTTCTCTGTTTAGTGAATCCACCAGATCAGAGGCAGGCAGTAGGGATGACCAGGGATGTTCTCTGTTTAGTGAGTCCTCCAGATCAGAGGCAGTAGGGATGACCAGGGATGTTCTCTGTTTAGTGAGTCCTCCAGATCAGAGGCAGAAGGGATGACCAGGGATGTTCTCTGTTTAGTGAGTCCTCCAGATCAGAGGCAGTAGGGATGTCCAGGGATGTTCTCTGTTTAGTGAGTCCTCCAGATCAGAGGCAGTAGGGATGTTCTCTGTTTAGTGAGTCCTCCAGATCAGAGGCAGTAGGGATGACCAGGGATGTTCTCTGTTTAGTGAGTCCTCCAGATCAGAGGCAGTAGGGTTGACCAGGGATGTTCTCTGTTTAGTGAATCCACCAGATCAGAGGCAGGCAGTAGGGATGACCAGGGATGTTCTCTGTTTAGTGAGTCCTCCAGATCAGAGGCAGAAGGGATGACCAGGGATGTTCTCTGTTTAGTGAGTCCTCCAGATCAGAGGCAGTAGGGATGACCAGGGATGTTCTCTGTTTAGTGAGTCCACCAGATCAGAGGCAGTAGGGTTGACCAGGGATGTTCTCTGTTTAGTGAGTCCTCCAGATCAGAGGCAGTAGGGATGACCAGGGATGTTCTCTGTTTAGTGAGTCCTCCAGATCAGAGGCAGTAGGGATGACCAGGGATGTTCTCTGTTTAGTGAGTCCTCCAGATCAGAGGCAGAAGGGATGACCAGGGATGTTCTCTGTTTAGTGAGTCCTCCAGATCAGAGGCAGTAGGGATGACCAGGGATGTTCTCTGTTTATTGAGTCCTCCAGATCAGAGGCAGTAGGGATGACCAGGGATGTTCTCTGTTTAGTGAGTCCACCAGATCAGAGGCAGGCAGTAGGGATGACCAGGGATGTTCTCTGTTTAGTGAGTCCTCCAGATCAGAGGCAGGCAGTAGGGATGACCAGGGATGTTCTCTGTTTAGTGAGTCCACCAGATCAGAGGCAGAAGGAATGACCAGGGATGTTCTCTGTTTAGTGAGTCCTCCAGATCAGAGGCAGGCAGTAGGGATGACCAGGGATGTTCTCTGTTTAGTGAGTCCACCAGATCAGAGGCAGGCAGTAGATGACCAGGGATGTTCTCTGTTTAGTGAGTCCACCAGATCAGAGGCAGTAGGGATGACCAGGGATGTTCTCTGTTTAGTGAGTCCACCAGATCAGAGGCAGTAGGGTTGACCAGGGATGTTCTCTGTTTAGTGAGTCCACCAGATCAGAGGCAGTAGGGATGACCAGGGATGTTCTCTTGATAAGTGTGTAAATTAGATAATTTTCCTGCTAAGCATTCAAAATGTAATGAGTACTTTTGGGTATCAGGGAAAATGTATGGAGTACATAATTTTCTTTAGGAATGTAGTGAAGTAAAAAAAAATATGTCAAATAAAGTACAGATGCCACAAAAAAAATACTTAAGTAAAAATACTTTCATGTACTACTTATGTACTTTACACCACTGTATGAATCCAACCTTTTGAAGCACATCTCCCGAGAAGCTCATCCTTTTCCGTTCCTCCTGGGCCAATCAAATGTGCCTAAACCTACTGTCAAGTTACCATGTTGTTAGCTAGCTAGGTAACATGACTGAACAACGTTGTTTGTTACCATGTTCAGTGATGTACCTAGCAACATGGTAACAAACAACGTTGTTCAGTCATGTTACCTAGCAACAATGTTGTTTGTTACCATGTTGCTAGGTAACATGACTGAACGACATTGTTTGTTAACATGTTGCTAGATAACATGACTGAACAACGTTGTTTGTTAACATGTTGCTAGGTAACATGACTGAACGACGTTGTTTGTTACCATGTTGCTAGGTAACATGACTGAACAACGTTGTTTGTTATCAAACCAATACCTATGTAATATGCACTCGGTGAGTGAGGGCTGGTAGGGGATGTGTAGAGGGGGCAGAGGGTAGGTGAGTGAGGGCTGGTAGGGGATGTGAAGAGGGGGCAGAGGGTAGGTGAGTGAGGGCTGGTAGGGGATGTGAAGAGGGGGCAGAGGGTAGGTGAGTGAGGGCTGGTAGGGGATGTGAAGAGGGGGCAGAGGTAGGTGAGTGAGGGCTGGTAGGGGATGTGAAGAGGGGGCAGAGGGTAGGTGAGTGAGGGCTGGTAGGGGACAGAGAGCAGGTGAGTGAGGGCTGGTAGGGGATGTGAAGAGGGGACAGAGCAGGTGAGTGAGGGCTGGTAGGGGACAGAGCAGGTGAGTGAGGGCTGGTAGGGGATGTGAAGAGGGGACAGAGCAGGTGAGTGAAGGCTGGTAGGGGATGTGAAGAGGGGACAGAGAGCAGGTGAGTGAGGGCTGGTAGGGGATGTGAAGAGGGGACAGAGAGCAGGTGAGTGAGGGCTGGTAGGGGACAGAGCAGGTGAGTTAGGGCTGGTAGAGGACAGAGAGCAGGTGAGTGAGGGCTGGTAGGGGATGTAAAGAGAGGACAGAGAGCAGGTGAGTGAGGGCTGGTAGGGGATGTGTAGAGGGGACAGAGAGCAGGTGAGTGAGGGCTGGTAGGGGACAGAGAGCAGGTGAGTGAGGGCTGGTAGGGGATGTGAAGAGGGGACAGATAGCAGGTGAGTGAGGGCTGGTAGGGGACAGAGTGCAGGTGAGTGAGGGCTGGTAGAGGACAGAGAGCAGGTGAGTGAGGGCTGGTAGGGGATGTGAAGACGGGACAGAGAGCAGGTGAGTGAGGGCTGGTAGAGGATGTCCCTGGATGAGTACAGCTGCCACTTGATATGAGCATGAAAGTGAAGTGGATATTACATTTACATTTAAGTCATTTAGCAGACGCTCTTATCCAGAGCGACTTACAAATTGGTGAATTCACCTTCTGACATCCAGTGGAACAGCCACTTTACAATAGTGCATCTAAATCATTTAAGGGGGGTGAGAAGGATTACTTTATCCTATCCTAGGTATTCCTTGAAGAGGTGGGATATCATTGCACCTGGTCATACAAGAGACTAGTGGCTGTTGTTTAAATTCAACTGAATCTATAAACACAACTGAATTTATAAACACTTTCTTCATTTTTTATTTATTTCACCTTTATTTAACCAGGTAGGCTAGTTGAGAACACCTTTATTTAACCAGGTAGACCAGTTGAGAACACCTTTATTTAACCAGGTAGGCCAGTTGAGAACACCTTTATTTAACCAGGTAGACCAGTTGAGAACACCTTTATTTAACCAGGTAGGCTAGTTGAGAACACCTTTATTTAACCAGGTAGGCTAGTTGAGAACACCTTTATTTAACCAGGTAGGCTAGTTGAGAACACCTTTATTTAACCAGGTAGGCTAGTTGAGAGCACCTTTATTTAACCAGGTAGGCTAGTTGAGAACACCTTTATTTAACCAGGTAGGCTAGTTGAGAACACCTTTATTTAACCAGGTAGGCTAGTTGAGAACACCTTTATTTAACCAGGTAGGCTAGTTGAGAACACCTTATTTAACCAGGTAAGCTAGTTGAGAACACCTTTATTTAACCAGGTAGGCTAGTTGAGAACACCTTTATTTAACCAGGTAGGCTAGTTGAGAACACCTTTATTTAACCAGGTAGGCTAGTTGAGAAC
>NW_027000699.1:0-8364 GCF_036934945.1 Oncorhynchus masou masou
ATTGTTACTCAGTGTGTCAGGGATAATGAACACATTGAATACTGACTAACGTCATGAAAGACTCATTGGGCTCCAGCAACATGGCCTCTCCCTCTCAGACCTTTCAGAACAGATGACACAGCGTGTTGTGAGTTGGCACTGTGTGGTGTGTCCTTTACAGCTGTTGCTACCTGCTCACCTCTCTCTCCTGTGCCCCTACTCCTCTTCTTTCCCTGTGCCTGCCCACCTCTCCCCCTCCAGCCAGTCCCCACAGCTGTAGAACAGAGCTGTGTCTGTCCTGGTCTCTGGCTCAGCTGGTAATCTTCAACTCCTGAGAAGGAGGAAGTGATCCTTGGCAAAGACCCAGGCAGGACCAGACCCACCTGGGTTCAAATACTACTCAACATTTTACTTTCAGTGTTTTTTCTGGCCTGTCTGGGGTGTGAGATGAGTGGGGTTGGCAGTTTTGGGACTATTCTATTGGTCCTACTAAACCAGTCAAGCACTCAATCAAACACATACAAAAGTGTATGTACTTTAAAATTATTTTCAATTGTATTTGAACCCAGATCTGCCACCAGACCTCTCCAGCCTCCAGCCGCCTCTTCCCGTATACAACAGTCCCAGTCATGATGCTCTGCTCTACTCTGATCTGATCTGGACATTACTCTGCTCTGGGCACTACTCTGCTCTGGGCTTTATTCTGCTTTGTCATGGGCTCTATTCAACTCTGGGCTCTATTCTGCTCTTCTCTGAACTCTACTTTGGGCTCTACTCTGCTCTGTTATGCTCTGGGCTCTACTTTTCTCTGCTTTGCTCTGCCCTGGGCTCTACTTTGCTTTTTCTCTGGGCTCTACTTTGCTATTCTCTGGGCTCCACTTCTGATCTGGGCTCTACTCTGATCTGGGTTGTACTCTGCTCTCTTATGCTCTGGGGTCTGCTCTGCTCTGGGCTCTACTCTGCTCTGGTCTCTATTCTGTTCTTCTCTGAACTTGACTCTACTCTGGGCTCTGCTCTGGGCTCTACTCTGCTCTGGGCTCTGCTCTGGGCTCTACTCTGCCCTGGGCTCTACTCTTCTCTGGACTCTGCTCTGGGCTCTACTCTGGTCTGGGCTCTACTCTGCTCTGGGCTCTCACTCTGGTCTCTACTCTGCTCTGGGCTCACCTGCTCTGCTCTGGGCTCTACTCTACTCTGCTCTGGTCTCTATTCTGCTCTTCTCTGAACTTGACTCTACTCTGGGCTCTGCTCTGTACTCTGAACACTACTCTGCTCTGGGCTTTATTCTGCTTTGTCATTGGGCTCTATTCAACTCTGGGCTCTATTCTGCTCTTCTCTGAACTCTACTTTGGGCTCTACTCTGCTCTGTTATGCTCTGGGCTCTACTTTTCTCTGCTTTGCTCTGCCCTGGGCTCTACTTTGCTTTTCTCTGGGCTCCACTCTGATCTGGGCTCTACTCTGATCTGGGTTGTACTCTGCTCTCTTATGCTCTGGGGTCTGCTCTGCTCTGGGCTCTACTCTGCTCGGGTCTCTATTCTGTTCTTTCTCTGAACTTGACTCTACTCTGGGCTCTGCTCTGGGCTCTACTCTGCTCTGGGCTCTGCTCTGGGCTCTACTCTGCCCTGGGCTCTACTCTTCTCTGGACCTCTGCTCTGGGCTCTACTCTGGTCTGGGCTCTACTCTGCTCTGGGCTCTACTCTGGTCTCTACTCTGCTCTGGGCTCTACTCTGCTCTGCTCTGGGCTCTACTCTACTCTGCTCTGGTCTCTATTCTGCTCTTCTCTGAACTTGACTCTACTCTGGGCTCTGCTCTGTACTCTACTCAGTCCTGGGCTCTACTCAGTTCTAGGCTCTACTCTGGGCTCTACTCTGCTCCTGGGCCCTACTCTGCTCTGGGCTCTACTCTGCTCTGGGCTCTACTCTACTCGGTCTCTACTCTGCTCTGGAGCTCTACTCTGCTCTGCTCTGGGCTCTACTCTACTCTGCTCTGGTCTCTATTCTGCTCTTCTCTGAACTCGACTCTACTCTGGGCTCTGCTCTGTACTCTACTCAGTCCTGGGCTCTACTCAGTTCATGGCTCTACTCTGGGCTCTACTCTGCTCTGGGCTCTACTCTGCTCTGGTCTCTATTCTGTTCTTCTCTGAACTTGACTCTCACTCTGGGCTCTGCTCTGGGCTCTACTCTGCTCTGGGCTCTGCTCTGGGCTCTACTCTGCCCTGAGCTCTACTCACTCTGGACTCTGCTCTGGGCTCTACTCTGGTCTGGGCTCTACTCTGCTCTGGGCTCTACTCTGGTCTCTACTCTGCTCTGGGCTCTACTCTGCTCTGCTCTGGGCTCTACTCTACTCTGCTCTGGTCTCTATTCTGCTCTTCTCTGGACTCGACTCTACTCTGGGCTCCGCTCTGTACTCTACTCAGTCCTGGGCTCTACTCAATTCTAGGCTCTACTCTGGACTCTACTCTGCTCTGGGCCCTACTCTGCTCTGGGCTTCTACTCTGGGCTCTAATCAGTTCTGGGCTCTGCTCTGGGCTCTAATCTGCTCTGGGCTCTACTCAATTCTGGGCTCTACTCTGCTCTGGGCTCTACTCTTGGCTCTAATCAATATTTGACTTTGTTTGACCATTGCATTGGAAAATTAGCTACTGTGTAAATACTGCAATGTGGGTTGGTTTGAATTGAGCCACTAATCTTCAATTGATTGCATTTTTCTTTCCAACACAATACCACAATAAATCCCATGGGGGATTGGACCTCACAATACATACCATGGGGGATTGGACCTCACAATACATACCATGGGGGATTGGACCTCACAATACATACCATGGGGGATTGGATCTCACAATACATACCATGGGGGATTGGACCTCACAATACATACCATGGGGGATTGGATCTCACAATACATACCCTGGGGGGATTGGATCTCACAATACATCCCATGGGGATTTGAACTCACAACACATCCCATGGGGGATTTGAACTCACAATACATCCCATGGGGGATTTGAACTCACAACACATACCATGGGGGATTGGACCTTACAATACATCCCATGGGGAATTTGAACTCACAACACATACCATGGGGGATTGGACCCTCACAATACATCCCATGGGGGATTGGACCTTACAATACATCCCATGGGGGATTGGACCTTACAATTACATCCCATGGGGGATTGGAATTTACACCGCTCGTGGCAATAGATGTCAGGACCTTACCTCTGTGAGCTAACTGGTCAGGACCTAACCGCTGTGAGCTAACTGGTCAGGACCTAACCGCTGTGAGCTAACTGGTCAGGACCTAACCGCTGTGAGCTAACTGGTCAGGACCTTACCTCTGTGAGCTAACTGGTCAGGACCCTACCGCTGTGAGCTAACTGGTCAGGACCTAACCTCTGTGAGCTAACTGGTCAGGACCTTAGCTCTGTGAGCTAACTGGTCAGGACCTGACCTCTGTGAGCTAACTGGTCAGAACTGGTCAGGACCTTACCTCTGTGAGCTAACTGGTCAGGACCTTACCGCTGTGAGCTAACTGGTCAGGACCTAACCTCTGTGAGCTAACTGGTCAGGACCTTACCGCTGTGAGCTAACTGGTCAGGACCTTACCTCTGTGAGCTAACTGGTCAGGACCTAACCGCTGTGAGCTAACTGGTCAGGACCTTACCTCTGTGAGCTAACCTGGCCAGAACTGGTCAGGACCTTACCTCTGTGAGCTAACTGGTCAGGACCTTACCTCTGTGAGCTAACTGGCCAGAACTGGTCAGGACCTTACCGCTGTGAGCTAACTGGTCAGGACCTAACCGCTGTGAGCTAACTGGTCAGGACCTAACCGCTGTGAGCTAACTGGCCAGAACTGAATTTGCTAACAATGCACATCATTTAATGATCAGAGCATGCCGGTGGACTTCTGGTATGTGTACTGGGTCAGGTACAGCTATGTTTACCCACCCCCCAAATAAATATTTATGAGCAATTCCCCACCCATAAACATTTCTTAAAAGTTGAAGGAGTACCTAGCTTCCTACCTCCCCTCGCTAGGCTACCTACCTACCCACCCACCCTACCTCCCTCCCTCCCTACCTCCCTAGCTACCAACCTACCTATCTCCCTCCCTACGTACCTAACTACCTACCTACCTACCTACCTAGCTAGCTACCTACCTACTTACCTCCCTCCCTACATACCTACCTATCAACCTACGTACCTACCTACCTAGCCTAGCTAGCTACCTACCTACTTACCTCCCTCCCTACATACCTGCCTATCAACCTACGTACCTTACCTACCTGCCTAGCTCAGCTACCTACCTGCTTACCTCCCTACCTACCTACCTACCCACCTACCTCCCACCTACACTACCTACCTACATGCCTACCTGCCTACCTACCTACCTACCTACCTACCTACCTACCTACATACCTACCTACCTACCTACCTACCTACCTACATACCTACCTACCAACCAACCTCCCTACCTACCTACCTAGCTAGCTACCTACCTACTTACCTCCCTACATACCTACCTACCTACCTACCTACCTACTTCCCTACCTACATACCTATCTCGCATGCGACCGACCTACCTACCTACCTACCTACTTCCCTACCTACATACCTATCTAGCTACCGACCTACCTACCTACCTACCTACCTACCTACCTACCTACCTACATACCTGTCTAGCCTACCAACCGACTGACCTACCTACCTAGCCCCTACCTACCTAGCTAGCTCATCTGCGCTACCTAGCACACTTACCGCTACCTGCACCTACCTACCTACCAACCTACCTACCTACCTACCTACCTACCTCCATACCCCACCTACCTACATAACCTACCTACCTACTTCCCTAACCACATACCTATCTAGCTACCGACTGACCTACCTACCTGCCCCTACCTACCTAGCTACCTACCTACCTGCCTACTTCACCTGCCTACCTAGCTGCCTACCCTACCTACCTACCTACCTATTCCACCTACCCACTCTAGCTACCTACCGCACTCTACCTAGCCAGCTACCTACCTACCTACCTACCACCTAGCTACCGACCTCCTACCTAGCCTAGCTAGCTACCTACCTACCTATCTACCTACTAACCTACCTGCCTCACCTACCAACCTACCTACCTACCTACCTACCCTACCTACCTACCTACCTACTTACCTACCTACCTCTCTACCTACCTCCCTCCCTACCTACCTACCTACCTACCTACCTACCGCCCTACCTACCTACCTACTTACCTACCTACGTACTTACCTACCTACCTACATACTTACCTACATACCTACCTACCTACCTACCTGGGAGGTTGTGGTATTTCACTAGATACAGGCTGATGGTCAGGGCTGATGATCAGGTGTAGTATTTCACTAGATACAGGCTGATGATCAGGGCTGATGATCAGGGTGTAGTATTTCACTAGATACAGGCTGATGATCAGGGCTGATGATCAGGGTGTAGTATTTCACTAGATACAGGATGATGATCAGGGCTGATGATCAGGGTGTAGTATTTCACTAGATACAGGCTGATGATCAGGGTGTGGTATTTCACTAGATACAGGCTGATGATCAGGGCTGATGATCAGGGTGTAGTATTTCACTAGATACAGGCTGATGATCAGGGCTGATGATCAGGGTGTGGTATTTCACTAGATCAGGCTGATGATCAGGGCTGATGATCAGGGTGTGGTATTTCACTAGATACAGGCTGATGATCGGGCTGATGATCAGGGTGTAGTATTTCACTAGATACAGGCTGATGATCAGGGCTGATGATCAGGGTGTGGTATTTCACTAGATACAGGCTGATGATCAGGGTGTAGTATTTCACTAGATACAGGCTGATGATCAGGGCTGATGATCAGGGTGTAGTATTTCACTAGATACAGGCTGATGATCAGGGTGTAGTATTTCACTAGATACAGGCTGATGATCAGGGCTGATGATCAGGGTGTAGTATTTCACTAGATACAGGCTGATGATCAGGGCTGATGATCAGGGTGGAGTATTTCACTAGATACAGGCTTATGATCAGGGCTGATGATCAGGGTGTAGTATTTCACTAGATACAGGCTGATGATCAGGGCTGATGATCAGGGTGTAGTATTTCACTAGATACAGGCTGATGATCAGGCTGATGATCAGGGTGTAGTATTTCACTAGATACAGGCTGATGATCAGGGCTGATGATCAGGGTGTGGTATTTCACTAGATACAGGCTGATGATCAGGGCTGATGATCAGGGTGTGGTATTTCACTAGATACAGGCTGATGATCAGGGTGTAGTATTTCACTAGATACAGGCTGATGATCAGGGCTGATGATCAGGGCTGATGATCAGGGTGTGGTATTTCACTAGATACAGGCTGATGATCAGGGTGTAGTATTTCACTAGATACAGGCTGATGATCAGGGCTGATGATCAGGGTGTAGTATTTCACTAGATACAGGCTGATGATCAGGGCTGATGATCAGGGTGTAGTATTTCACTAGATACAGGCTGATGATCAGGGCTGATGATCAGGGTGTGGTATTTCACTAGATACAGGCTGATGATCAGGGTGTAGTATTTCACTAGATACAGGCTGATGATCAGGGCTGATGATCAGGGTGTAGTATTTCACTAGATACAGGCTGATGATCAGGGCTGATGATCAGGGTGTGGTATTTCACTAGATACAGGCTGATGATCAGGGCTGATGATCAGGGTGTGGTATTTCACTAGATACAGGCTGATGATCAGGGCTGATGATCAGGGTGTAGTATTTCACTAGATACAGGCTGATGATCAGGGCTGATGATCAGGGTGTAGTATTTCACTAGATACAGGCTGATGATCAGGGCTGATGATCAGGGTGTGGTATTTCACTAGATACAGGCTGATGATCAGGGCTGATGATCAGGTGTGTATTTCACTAGATACAGGCTGATGATCAGGGTGTAGTATTTCACTAGATACAGGCTGATGATCAGGGCTGATGATCAGGGTGTAGTATTTCACTAGATACAGGCTGATGATCAGGGTGTAGTATTTCACTAGATACAGGCTGATGATCAGGGTGTAGTATTTCACTAGATACAGGCTGATGATCAGGGTGTGGTATTTCACTAGATACAGGCTGATGATCAGGGTGTGGTATTTCACTAGATACAGGCTGATGATCAGGACTGATGATCAGGGTGTAGTATTTCACTAGATACAGGCTGATGATCAGGGCTGATGATCAGGGTGTAGGTATTTCACTTCAGATACAGGCTGATGATCAGGGTGTAGTATTTCACTAGATACAGGCTGATGATCAGGGCTGATGATCAGGGTGTAGTATTTCTACTAGATACAGGCTGATGATCAGGGTGTAGTATTTCACTAGATACAGGCTGATGATCAGGGTGTAGTATTTCACTAGATACAGGCTGATGATCAGGGCTGATGGTCAGGTGGCATTTCACTAGATACAGGCTGATGATCAGGGTGTAGTATTTCACTAGATACAGGCTGATGATCAGGGCTGATGATCAGGGTGTGGTATTTCACTAGATACAGGCTGATGATCAGGGCTGATGATCAGGTGTAGTATTTCACTAGATACAGGCTGATGATCAGGGCTGATGATCAGGGTGTAGTATTTCACTAGATACAGGCTGATGATCAGGGCGGATGATCAGGTGTAGTATTTCACTAGATACAGGCTGATGATCAGGGCTGATGATCAGGGTGTAGTATTTCACTAGATACAGGCTGATGATCAGGGCTGATGATCAGGCTGATGATCAGGGTGTAGTATTTCACTAGATACAGGCTGATGATCAGGGTGTGGTATTTCACTAGATACAGGCTGATGATCAGGGCTGTAGTATTTCACTAGATACAGGCTGGATGGCTGATGATCGGGGTGGTATTTCACTAGATACAGGCTGATGATCAGGGTGTGGTATTTCACTAGATACAGGCTGATGATCAGGGCTGATGATCAGGGTGTGGTATTTCACTAGATACAGGCTGATGATCAGGGTGTGGTATTTCACTAGATACAGGCTGATGATCAGGGCTGATGATCAGGGTGTAGTATTTCACTAGATACAGGCTGATGATCAGGGTGTAGTATTTCACTAGATACAGGCTGATGATCAGGGTGTGGTATTTCACTAGATACAGGGTGTGATCACTGGATACAGGCTGATGATCAGGGTGTGGTATTTCACTAGATACAGGCTGATGATCAGGGCTGATGATCAGGGTGTAGTATTTCACTAGATACAGGCTGATGATCAGGGTGTAGTATTTCACTAGATACAGGCTGATGATCAGGGCTGATGGTCAGAGCTGATGATCAGGGTGTGGTATTTCACTAGATACAGGCTGATGATCAGGG
>NW_027000700.1:0-8363 GCF_036934945.1 Oncorhynchus masou masou
TTTGACCTCACCCTCTCACCTTCCCCCTACTCACAAGGCAGGCAATACGCTCGACCTCATCTTTACTAGATGCTGTTCTTCCACTAACCTCACTGCAACTCCCCTCCAAGTCTCCGACCACTACCTTGTATCCTTTTCCCTCTCGCTCTCATCCAACACTTCCCACACTGCCCCTACTCGGATGGTATCGCGCCGTCCCAACCTTCGCTCTCTCTCCCCCGCTACTCTTTCCTCTTCCATCCTTTCATCTCTTCCCTCTGCTCATACCTTCTCCAACCTTTCTCCTGACTCTGCCTCCTCAACCCTCCTCTCTTCCCTTTCTGCATCCTTTGACTCTCTATGTCCCCTATCCTCCAGGCCGGCTCGGTCCTCCCCTCCCGCTCCGTGGCTCGATGACTCATTGCGAGCTCACAGAACAGAGCTCCGGGCAGCCGAGCGGAAATGGAGGAAAACCCGCCTCCCTGCGGACCTGGCATCCTTTCACTCCCTCCTCTCTACATTTTCCTCCTCTGTCTCTGCTGCTAAAGCCACTTTCTACCACTCTAAATTCCAAGCATCTGCCTCTAACCCTAGGAAGCTCTTTGCCACCTTCTCCTCCCTTCTGAATCCTCCTCCCCCTCCCCCCTCCTCCCTCTCTGCAGATGACTTCGTCAACCATTTTGAAAAGAAGGTCGACGACATCCGATCCTCGTTTGCTAAGTCAAACGACACCGCTAGTTCTGCTCACACTGCCCTACCCTGTGCTCTGACCTCTTTCTCCCCTCTCTCTCCAGATGAAATCTCGCTTCTTGTGACGGCCGGCCGCCCAACAACCTGCCCGCTCGACCCTATCCCCTCCTCTCTCCTCCAGACCATTTCCGGGGACCTTCTCCCTTACCTCACCTCGCTCATCAACTCATCCCTGACCGCTGGCTACGTCCCTTCCGTCTTCAAGAGAGCGAGAGTTGCACCCCTTCTGAAGAAACCTACACTCGATCCCTCCGATGTCAACAACTACAGACCAGTATCCCTTCTTTCTTTTCTCTCCAAAACTCTTGAACGTGCCGTCCTTGGCCAGCTCTCCCTCTATCTCTCTCAGAATGACCTTCTTGATCCAAATCAGTCAGGTTTCAAGACTAGTCATTCAACTGAGACTGCTCTTCTCTGCATCACGGAGGCGCTCCGCACTGCTAAAGCTAACTCTCTCTCCTCTGCTCTCATCCTTCTAGACCTATCGGCTGCCTTCGATACTGTGAACCATCAGATCCTCCTCTCCACCCTCTCCGAGTTGGGCATCTCCGGCGCGGCCCACGCTTGGATTGCGTCCTACCTGACAGGTCGCTCCTACCAGGTGGCGTGGCGAGAATCTGTCTCCTCGCCACGCGCTCTCACCACTGGTGTCCCCCAGGGCTCTGTTCTAGGCCCTCTCCTATTCTCGCTATACACCAAGTCACTTGGCTCTGTCATAACCTCACATGGTCTCTCCTATCATTGCTATGCAGACGACACACAATTAATCTTCTCCTTTCCCCCTTCTGATGACCAGGTGGCGAATCGCATCTCTGCATGTCTGGCAGACATATCAGTGTGGATGACGGATCACCACCTCAAGCTGAACCTCGGCAAGACGGAGCTGCTCTTCCTCCCGGGGAAGGACTGCCCGTTCCATGATCTCGCCATCACGGTTGACAACTCCATTGTGTCCTCCTCCCAGAGCGCTAAGAACCTTGGCGTGATCCTGGACAACACCCTGTCGTTCTCAACCAACATCATGGCGGTGGCCCGTTCCTGTAGGTTCATGCTCTACAACATCCGCAGAGTACGACCCTGCCTCACACAGGAAGCGGCGCAGGTCCTAATCCAGGCACTTGTCATCTCCCGTCTGGATTACTGCAACTCGCTGTTGGCTGGGCTCCCTGCCTGTGCCATTAAACCCCTACAACTCATCCAGAACGCCGCAGCCCGTCTGGTGTTCAACCTTCCCAAGTTCTCTCACGTCACCCCGCTCCTCCGCTCTCTCCACTGGCTTCCAGTTGAAGCTCGCATCCGCTACAAGACCATGGTGCTTGCCTACGGAGCTGTGAGGGGAACGGCACCGCAGTACCTCCAGGCTCTGATCAGGCCCTACACCCAAGCAAGGGCACTGCGTTCATCCACCTCTGGCCTGCTCGCCTCCCTACCATTGAGGAAGTACAGTTCCCGCTCAGCCCAGTCAAAACTGTTCGCTGCTCTGGCCCCCCAATGGTGGAACAAACTCCCTCACGACGCCAGGACAGCGAGTCAATCACCACCTTCCGGAGACACCTGAAACCCCACCTCTTCAAGGAATACCTAGGATAGGATAAGTAATCCTTCTCACCCCCCCCTTAATGACTTAGATGCACTATTGTAAAGTGGCTGTTCCACTGGATGTCAGAAGGTGAATTCACCAATTTGTAAGTCGCTCTGGATAAGAGCGTCTGCTAAATGACTTAAATGTAATGTAAATGTAATAAAAGTATGCCTTATTTACCTTGAAGAACTTGTGAAATAGTGATGTCAGACAGCATCTCTAATTTACTTTAATTGTGACCAACCTGTGATAATGTGCAGCTCAATATCTGTAACACACACAAATACAGGTCCTAAGTGTGATCTAATCAGGATTGTTTGTTAATTAGCCTACTAAACCTCATTTCCAGTAATCAGAACTGGGTGGACCAGCATAGTGCCCCTCCTCCACCTTCTTGCTTTTGTGTGATTCCTACGAGCTTTAGCTACAGCTCATCACCTTGAACGTAAATGGTGTCTCTATCTCAGAGTGGGACTGTATTATGATTATGGATACAACTGCTCAAGGGACAATAATTCTGCTCCTAATTATCCATTGTCATATTCTGAACATGACGCGGGACCCCCGGACACATCATGATGAGGATGCTGGCCTATATTTCAGTGGAAATCAGTATGGACTTGGGCCAAACAATGGAGTATCTAATTTCCCCATGCTACTGAGGCCACTGTGTTCTTGGGGACCTTCAATGCTGCAGAAATGTTGTTGTACCCTTCCCCAGATCTGTGCCTCGACACAATTCCTTCGACCTCATGACTTGGTTTTTGCTCTGACATGCACTGTCAACTGTGGGATTTTATATAGACAGGTGTGTGCCTTTCCAAATCATGTCCAATCATTTGAATTTACCACAGGTGGACTCCAATCATGTTGTAGAAACATCTCAAGGATGATCAATGGAAAAGGTCAATTTCGAGTCTCATAGCAAAGGGTATGAATACTTATGTAAATAAGATATTTCCTGAGTTTTTTTAAATATCTCCTAAATTTAGGACTGACAAGGACTGACTTGTTTATTATGCAAATTTCTTTTACTGTACTTTTTGCAATTTATAAATGTGTTACTCAATGTGGTTATATGGGCTTTAGTAGTAAAGGCCAAAATCTATATTTTTTCAAATGTTTATATTTTTTTGGATACCTAATGAGGTCCTAAAATTAAAAATCAAATAGCTAAATGATCCATAGTATGACCATCTTAAAACAATTCCATGTGTCAGCTTATCACCACCTCGCCTCACCCAACGGCTTATAAATAATACATAGTACAGTGTAAATTACAGTACAAGATACATCAAATGGCTTTGTCTCTTCACAGTCCCCTTTGTGCAGTAAGGTATTCTTTTGTACATGTTTTAATATGGTTTTATTTCTAGCTTGAGTTACCTGCACTGGCAGAGTTCCATGTAGTCACGGCTCTATTTAATACTGTCCGTTTCCCAGCCTCTGTTCTGGACCTGGGGACTGTGAAGAGACCTCTGGTTGCATGTCTTGTGTTGTACCTATGAGTGTCCGAACTGTTTGCCAACTGCTTGAACAGGTAGTTCGATACCTTCAACACATCAATACCTCACACAAAGACCAATGGTGATGCAGTCAATCTCTCCTCCAACTTTGAACCAGGAGAGATTGACATGCCTGTTACTGGCACATTCCCTCCGTGTACATCTAAGTGAAATACATGCTGCTTTGTTCTGGACCACCAACTGCAATTTACCTAAGTTCATCTTTGCCGCACTTGACCACACAGCTGGGCAGTATTCCAAGTACGACAAAACTAGGGCCTATAGAACCTGTCTGGTCGTCTGAGATGTCAAGAAGGCAGAGCAACGCCCTGTCACGGACAGTCATGGTCAAAACATATAGGCTTAATGGTTGTTAAAATGGGAACAGATCTGTCCGTGACAGGGCGTTGCTCTGCCTTCTTGACATCTCAGACGACCAGACAGGTTCTATAGGCCCTAGTTTTGTCGTACTTGGAATACTGCCCAGCTGTGTGGTCAAGTGCGGCAAAGATGAACTTAGGTAAATTGCAGTTGGTGGTCCAGAACAAAGCAGCATGTATTTCACTTAGATGTACACGGAGGGAATGTGCCAGTAACAGGCATGTCAATCTCTCCTGGTTCAAAGTTGGAGGAGAGATTGACTGCATCACCATTGGTCTTTGTGTGAGGTATTGATGTGTTGAAGGTATCGAACTACCTGTTCAAGCAGTTGGCAAACAGTTCGGACACTCATCAGTACAACACAAGACATGCAACCAGAGGTCTCTTCACAGTCCCCAGGTCCAGAACAGAGGCTGGGAAACGGACAGTATTAAATAGAGCCGTGACTACATGGAACTCTGCCAGTGCAGGTAACTCAAGCTAGAAATAAAACCATATTAAAACATGTACAAAAGAATACCTTACTGCACAAAGGGGACTGTGAAGAGACAAAGCCATTTGATGTATCTTGTACTGTAATTTACACTGTACTATGTATTATTTATAAGCCGTTGGGTGAGGCGAGGTGGTGATAAGCTGACACATGGAATTGTTTTAAGATGGTCATACTATGGATCATTTAGCTATTTGATTTTTAATTTTAGGACCTCATTAGGTATCCAAAAAAATATAAACATTTGAAAAAATATAGATTTTGGCCTTTACTACTAAAGCCCATATAACCACATTGAGTAACACATTTATAAATTGCAAAAAGTACAGTAAAAGAAATTTGCATAATAAACAAGTCAGTCCTTGTCAGTCCTAAATTTAGGAGATATTTAAAAAAACTCAGGAAATATCTTATTTACATAAGTATTCATACCCTTTGCTATGAGACTCGAAATTGACCTTTTCCATTGATCATCCTTGAGATGTTTCTACAACATGATTGGAGTCCACCTGTGGTAAATTCAAATGATTGGACATGATTTGGAAAGGCACACACCTGTCTATATAAAATCCCACAGTTGACAGTGCATGTCAGAGCAAAAACCAAGTCATGAGGTCGAAGGAATTGTGTCGAGGCACAGATCTGGGGAAGGGTACAACAACATTTCTGCAGCATTGAAGGTCCCCAAGAACACAGTGGCCTCAGTAGCATGGGGAAATTAGATACTCCATTGTTTGGCCCAAGTCCATACTGATTTCCACTGAAATATAGGCCAGCATCCTCATCATGATGTGTCCGGGGGTCCCGCGTCATGTTCAGAATATGACAATGGATAATTAGGAGCAGAATTATTGTCCCTTGAGCAGTTGTATCCATAATCATAATACAGTCCCACTCTGAGATAGAGACACCATTTACGTTCAAGGTGATGAGCTGTAGCTAAAGCTCGTAGGAATCACACAAAAGCAAGAAGGTGGAGGAGGGGCACTATGCTGGTCCACCCAGTTCTGATTACTGGAAATGAGGTTTAGTAGGCTAATTAACAAACAATCCTGATTAGATCACACTTAGGACCTGTATTTGTGTGTGTTACAGATATTGAGCTGCACATTATCACAGGTTGGTCACAATTAAAGTAAATTAGAGATGCTGTCTGACATCACTATTTCACAAGTTCTTCAAGGTAAATAAGGCATACTTTTATTACATTTACATTACATTTAAGTCATTTAGCAGACGCTCTTATCCAGAGCGACTTACAAATTGGTGAATTCACCTTCTGACATCCAGTGGAACAGCCACTTTACAATAGTGCATCTAAGTCATTAAGGGGGGGGGTGAGGAAGGATTACTTATCCTATCCTAGGTATTCCTTGAAGAGGTGGGGTTTCAGGTGTCTCCGGAAGGTGGTGATTGACTCCGCTGTCCTGGCGTCGTGAGGGAGTTTGTTCCACCATTGGGGGGCCAGAGCAGCGAACAGTTTTGACTGGGCTGAGCGGGAACTGTACTTCCTCAATGGTAGGGAGAGCGAGCAGGCCAGAGGTGGATGAACGCAGTGCCCTTGCTTGGGTGTAGGGCCTGATCAGAGCCTGGAGGTACTGCGGTGCCGTTCCCCTCACAGCTCCGTAGGCAAGCACCATGGTCTTGTAGCGGATGCGAGCTTCAACTGGAAGCCAGTGGAGAGAGCGGAGGAGCGGGGTGACGTGAGAGAACTTGGGAAGGTTGAACACCAGACGGGCTGCGGCGTTCTGGATGAGTTGTAGGGGTTTAATGGCACAGGCAGGGAGCCCAGCCAACAGCGAGTTGCAGTAATCCAGACGGGAGATGACAAGTGCCTGGATTAGGACCTGCGCCGCTTCCTGTGTGAGGCAGGGTCGTACTCTGCGGATGTTGTAGAGCATGAACCTACAGGAACGGGCCACCGCCATGATGTTGGTTGAGAACGACAGGGTGTTGTCCAGGATCACGCCAAGGTTCTTAGCGCTCTGGGAGGAGGACACAATGGAGTTGTCAACCGTGATGGCGAGATCATGGAACGGGCAGTCCTTCCCCGGGAGGAAGAGCAGCTCCGTCTTGCCGAGGTTCAGCTTGAGGTGGTGATCCGTCATCCACACTGATATGTCTGCCAGACATGCAGAGATGCGATTCGCCACCTGGTCATCAGAAGGGGGAAAGGAGAAGATTAATTGTGTGTCGTCTGCATAGCAATGATAGGAGAGACCATGTGAGGTTATGACAGAGCCAAGTGACTTGGTGTATAGCGAGAATAGGAGAGGGCCTAGAACAGAGCCCTGGGGGACACCAGTGGTGAGAGCGCGTGGCGAGGAGACAGATTCTCGCCACGCCACCTGGTAGGAGCGACCTGTCAGGTAGGACGCAATCCAAGCGTGGGCCGCGCCGGAGATGCCCAACTCGGAGAGGGTGGAGAGGAGGATCTGATGGTTCACAGTATCGAAGGCAGCCGATAGGTCTAGAAGGATGAGAGCAGAGGAGAGAGAGTTAGCTTTAGCAGTGCGGAGCGCCTCCGTGATGCAGAGAAGAGCAGTCTCAGTTGAATGACTAGTCTTGAAACCTGACTGATTTGGATCAAGAAGGTCATTCTGAGAGAGATAGAGGGAGAGCTGGCCAAGGACGGCACGTTCAAGAGTTTTGGAGAGAAAAGAAAGAAGGGATACTGGTCTGTAGTTGTTGACATCGGAGGGATCGAGTGTAGGTTTCTTCAGAAGGGGTGCAACTCTCGCTCTCTTGAAGACGGAAGGGACGTAGCCAGCGGTCAGGGATGAGTTGATGAGCGAGGTGAGGTAAGGGAGAAGGTCCCCGGAAATGGTCTGGAGTGAGAGAGTAGGATAGGGTCGAAAGGGCAGGGCTGTTGGGCGGTGCCGGTCACAAGAAGCAGGATTTCATCTGGAGAGAGAGGGGAGAAAGAGGTCAGAGCACAGGTAGGGCAGTGTGAGCAGAACTAGCGGTGTCGCTTGACTTAGCAAACGAGGATCGGATGTCGTCGACTGCTTTTCAAAATGGTTGACGAAGTCATCTGCAGAGAGGAGGAGGGGGGAGGGGAGGAGGATTCAGGAGGGAGGAGAAGGTGGCAAAGAGCCTCCTAGGGTTAGAGGCAGATGCTTGGAATTTAGAGTGGTAGAAAGTGGCTTTAGCAGCAGAGACAGAGGAGGAAAATGTAGAGAGGAGGGAGTGAAAGGATGCCAGGTCCGCAGGGAGGCGAGTTTTCCTCCATTTCGCTCGGCTGCCCGGAGCTCTGTTCTGTGAGCTCGCAATGAGTCATCGAGCCACGGAGCGGGAGGGGAGGACCGAGCCGGCCTGGGAGGATAGGGGACATAGAGAGTCAAAGGATGCAGAAAGGGAAGAGAGAGGAGGGTTGAGGAGGCAGAGTCAGAGAAAGGTTGAGAAGGTATGAGCAGAGGGAAGAGATGAAAGGATGGAAGAGGAAAGGGAAGCGGGGGAGAGAGAGCGAAGGTTGGGACGGCGCGATACCATCCGAGTAGGGGCAGTGTGGAAGTGTTGGATGAGAGCGAGAGGGAAAAGGATACAAGGTAGTGGTCGGAGACTTGGAGGGAGTTGCAGTGAGGTTAGTGGAAGAACAGCATCTAGTAAAGATGAGGTCGAGCGTATTGCCTGCCTTGTGAGTAGGGGGAAGGTGAGAGGGGTGAGGTCAAAA
>NW_027000701.1:0-8362 GCF_036934945.1 Oncorhynchus masou masou
TATAGCCTACTGCCAGGCCTCTGACCCCTATGGCTTTACACAGTCTGTCACCTAGTTCCTTTATTCTCAGTGATTAAAGCTTTTAACAAGGTCATGAAAATATTGGGCCCATCTGCAGAGGGAACAATTAGGCCTACTCTCTATAATAGAGGAAGCTTTATGTTTTAAGAGCTGTGAGAAAGTAACTCAATGCAGGGAATATTTCTGAATTGCACCTCACTAGTTTCCCTTTTCCAAGGCTAAATGTAGTGGGTTGACTTTCCTGCAGAGCTCCAGTCTGTAAATACTGTATCGGTGAAAGTAATCTGTAGGAAGCTGCAGTTTGCCTGTGGCAGGGCCATCTCCGTATGGCTTACATCTACCTAGTTCTTTCTGATCTGAGCTGAGGGCAAGTGTCTTGAGGTGGATTTGGGGCGCTTCTATTTCTCAACACTTGGGTGCTTGACCTGCATCCCAAATGGCACCCTATTCCATACAGTGGGGCGAAAAAGTATTTAGTCAGACACCAATTGTGCAAGTTCTCCCACTTAAAAAGATGAGAGAGGCCTGTCATTTTCATCATAGGTACACTTCAACTATGACAGACAAAATTAGAAAAAAAATCCAGAAAATCACATTGAAGGATTTTTTATGAATTTATTTGCAAATTATGGTGGAAAATAAGTATTTGGTCAATAACAAAAGTTTATCTCAATACTTTGTTATATACCCTTTGTTGGCAATGACAGAGGTCAAACATTTTATGTAAGTCTTCACAAGGTTTTCACACACTGTTGCTGGTATTTTGGCCCATTCCTCCATGCAGATCTCCTCTAGAGCAGTGATGTTTTGGGGCTGTTGCTGGGCAACACGGACTTTCAACTCCCTCCAAAGATTTTCTATAGGGTTGAGATCTGGAGACTGGCTAGGCCACTCCAGGACCTTGAAATGCTTCTTACAAAGCCACTCCTTCGTTGCCCGGGCGGTGTGTTTGGGATCATTGTCATGCTGAAAGACCCAGCCATGTTTCATCTTCAATGCCCTTGCTGATAATGCCCTTGCTGGTAGGCTTTGTTACTTTGGTCCCAGCTCTCTGCAGGTCATCCACTAGGTCCCCCCGTGTGGTTCTGGGATTTTTGCTCACCGTTCTTGTGATAATTTTGACCCCACGGTGTGAGATCTTGCGTGGAGCCCCAGATCGAGGGAGATTATCAGTGGTCTTGTATGTCTTCCATTTCCTAATAATTGCTCCCACAGTTGATTTCTTCAAACCAAGCTGCTTACCTATTGCAGATTCAGTCTTCCCAGCCTGGTGCAGGTCTACAATTTTGTTTCTGGTGTCCTTTGACAGCTCTTTGGTCTTGGCCATAGTGTAGTTTGGAGTGTGACTGTTTGAGGTTGTGGACAGGTGTCTTTTATACTGATAACAAGTTCAAACAGGTGCCATTAATACAGGTAACGAGTGGAGGACAGAGGAGCCTCTTAAAGAAGAAGTTACAGGTCTGTGAGAGCCAGAAATCTTGCTTGTTTTTGTTTGTAGGTGACCAAATACTTATTTTCCACCATAATTTGCAAATAAATTCATTAAAAATCCTACAATGTGATTTTCTGGATTTTTTTTCTCATTTTGTCTGTAATAGTTGAAGTGTACCTATGATGAAAATTTACAGGCCTCTCTCATCTTTTTAAGTGGGAGCACTTGCACAATTAGTGGCTGACTAAATACTTGTTTGTCCCACTGTATATACTGCACTACTACCAGGCCCTGGTCAAATGTCGTGCCCTATATAAAGGACTATGGCACCATGTGGGAGGTTATTCCAGTGGTATGGCTACTGCTGGCTCAGCCAGGGTGTATTGATCCACAGTATGAAAGCAGCTGATTCAAACCTAACTGACTTGCGTTAGTCACCAGTTTTATCCCGAAACAGCAACCTTGCCCGGCTCCAGTAAGAAAATCCATTACGCATGAGAATAGTCAAACTGAGATTTACGATCCCTCCCTCATTTATCATGGAGACTTCGTCCAAATGGCATCCAATCCCCACAGAGCTTTGGTCAATTTACTGCACTATTTAGGAAGCAATTTGGGACAATAGAGGACTCGTCATGTTGTTCATCACCACATTTGAAAGGCAAACAGTTGTGCAACAAGGATCCTAGTAGAAATGTGAATGGGCAAAGGCTGTGTTTTAGTTTGATGTAAAATGTCGACAGATTAGTAAACTCTCATATCTGGGGACAGCAGCCTATTCCCACACTACTTTAGACCAGGACCCATGAGACGCTGTTCTGAAGTAGTGCACTATATAGGGAATCGGGCTCTGGTCTAAAGTAGTGCACTATATAGGGAATAGGGCTCTGGTCTAAAGTAGTGCACTATATAGGGAATAGGGCTCTGGTCTAAAGTAGTGCACTATATAGGGAATAGGGCTCTGGTCTAAAGTAGTGCACTATATAGGGAATCGGGCTCTGGTCTAAAGTAGTGCACTATATAGGGAATGGGGCTCTGGTCTAAAGTAGTGCACTATATAGGGAATAGGGCTCTGGTCTAAAGTAGTGCACTATATAGGGAATAGGGCTCTGGTCTAAAGTAGTGCACTATGTAGGGAATAGGGCTCTGGTCTAAAGTAGTGCACTATATAGGGAATAGGGCTCTGGTCTAAAGTAGTGCACTATATAGGGAATAGGGCTCTGGTCCATAGTAGTGCACTATATAGGGAATAGGGCTCTGGTCTAAAGTAGTGCACTATATAGGGAATAGGGCTCTGGTCTAAAGTAGTGCACTATATAGGGAATAGGGCTCTGGTCCATAGTAGTGCACTATATAGGGAATAGGGCTCTGGTCTAAAGTAGTACACTATATAGGGAATCGGGCTCTAGTCCATAGTAGTGCACTATATAGGGAATAGGGCTCTGGTCTAAAGTAGTGCACTATATAGGGAATAAGGCTCTGGTCTAAAGTAGTGCACTATGTAGGGAATAGGGTTCTGGTCCAAAGTAGTGCACTATATAGGGAATAGGGCTCTGGTCTAAAGTAGTGCACTATATAGGGAATGGGGCTCTGGTCTAAAGTAGTGCACTATATAGGGAATAGGGCTCTGGTCTAAAGTAGTGCACTATATAGGAATAGGGCTCTGGTCTAAAGTAGTGCACTATGTAGGGAATAGGGCTCTGGTCTAAAGTAGTGCACTATATAGGGAATAGGGCTCTGGTCTAAAGTAGTGCACTATGTAGGGAATAGGGCTCTGGTCTAAAGTAGTACACTATATAGGGAATCGGGCTCTAGTCCATAGTAGTGCACTATATAGGGAATAGGGCTCTGGTCTAAAGTAGTGCACAATATAGGGAATAGGGCTCTAGTCTAATGTAGTGCACTATATAGGGAATAGGGCTCTGGTCTAAAGTAGTGCACTATATAGGGAATAGGGCTCTGGTCTAAAGTAGTACACCTTATAGGGAATAGGGCTCTAGTCTAATGTAGTGCACTATATAGGGAATAGGGCTCTGGTCTAAAGTAGTGCACTACATAGGGAATAGGGCTCTGGTCTAAAGTAGTGCACTATATAGGGAATGGGGCTCTGGTCAAGTAGTGCACTATGTAGGGGAATAGGGCTCTGGTCCTAAAGAGTAATTGCACTATATAGGGAATAGGGTTCTGGTCTAAAGTAGTGCACTACATAGGGAATAGGGCTCTGGTCTAAAGTAGTGCACTATGTAGGGAATAGGGCTCTGGTCTAAAGTAGTGCACTATATAGGGAATAGGGCTCTGGTCTAAAGTAGTGCACTATGTAGGGAATAGGGCTCTGGTCTAAAGTAGTACACTATATAGGGAATAGGGCTCTGGTCGTTGATGGCCTACAGTGAAAACACTGAACTACTTTCTGGTGGCCAAACAGGGGTAGGCAACTAGATTCACCCAGTGTGTATAGACAGTATGGGCAGTATATAATGGTGTGTATAGACAGTATATCATGGTGTGTATGGACAGTATATAATGGTGTATATAGACAGTATATCATGGTGTATATAGACAGTATATAATGGTGTGTATAGACAGTATATAATGGTGTGTATAGACAGTATATCATGGTGTGTTCCTGTCTTAAGTTTCTGCCTATAGATGTGGAGGAGCAGAATGGATGTGTGATCTGATTTTCCCAAGGGAGGTCGGGGGAAGGCCTTGTAGCCTTCCCGGAAGAGACCATAGTAATGATCCAGGGAGGGAGGGGGAGGGCCTTGTAGCCTTCCGGGGACCATGGTAATGATCCCAGGGAGGGAGGGGGAGGGCCTTGTAGCCTTCCCGGAAGAGACCATAGTAATGATCCAGGGAGGGAGGGGGAGGGCCTTGTAGCCATCCCGGAAGAGACCATAGTAATGATCCAGGGAGGGAGGGGGAGGGCCTTGTAGCCTTCCCGGAAGAGTCCATAGTAATGATCCAGGGAGGGGGGAGGGGTCTTTTGGCCTTCCGGAAGAGACCATATTAATGATCCAGGGAGGAGGGAGGCCTTGGTAGCCTTCCCGGAGAGAGTCCCATAGTAATGATCAGGGAGAGAGGGGAGGGCCTTGTAGCCTTCCCGGAAGAGTCCATAGTAATGATCCAGGGTACCAAGTGTTGCAGGAGACAGATTTTCACTAGTTTTCTTTTTTCATTTATTAAAGTCCCCAGCTACAAATCAAATCAAATTGTACTTGCCACTTGCACCGAATACAACAGATTTAGACCTTACAGTGAAATGCTTTCTATAAGCCTCTTAAAACAACAATGCAGTTAAGAAAAAT
This sequence comes from Oncorhynchus masou masou, assembly GCF_036934945.1. Classification (NCBI taxonomy): domain Eukaryota; kingdom Metazoa; phylum Chordata; class Actinopteri; order Salmoniformes; family Salmonidae; genus Oncorhynchus; species Oncorhynchus masou. The sequence goes on from NW_027000701.1 coordinate 4,762, forward strand.
ACCCCCAAAATAATAAATACAAGTAACTAATAATTAAAGAGCATCAGCAGTAAAATAACAATAGCGAGGCTATATACAGAGTGTGCATGCAGAGTCAATGTGGAGGCTATGCTGGGGGGTACCTATGGAGTCAATGTGGAGGCTATACAGGGGCACCGGTACAGAGTCAATGTGGAGTCTATATACAGGGTAGGTACAGGTCAATGTGGAGGCTATATACAGGGGTACCGGTACAGAGTCAATGTGGAGGCTATATGCAGGGGCACCGGTACAGAGTCAACTGTGGAGGCTATATACAGGGTACCGGTACAGAGTCAATGTGGAGGCTATATACAGGGGTACAGGTACAGAGTCAATGTGGAGGCTATATACAGGTACCCGGGACAGAGTCAATGTGGAGGCTATATACAGGGGGCACCGGTACAGAGTCAATGTGGAGGCTATATACAGGGGTACGTACAGAGTCAATGTGGGGTATATACAGGGGGTACGGTACAGAGTCAATGTGGAGGCTATATACAGGGGTACGGTACAGAGTCAATGTCAAATCAATCCAAATCAAATTTTATTTGTCACATACATGGTTAGCAGATGTTAATGCGAGTGTAGCGAAATGCTTGTGCTTCTAGTTCCGACAATGCAGTAATAACCAACAAGTAATCTAACTAACAATTCCTAATCTACTGTCTTATACACAGTGTAAGGGGATAAAGAATATGTACATAAGGATATATGAATGAGTGATGGTACAGAGCAGCATAGGTAAGATACAGTAGATGGTATCGAAAGTACAGTATATACATGAGATGAGTATGTAAACAAAGTGGCATAGTTAAAAGTGGCTAGTGATACATACATAAGGATGCAGTCGATGATATAGAGTACAGTATATACGTATGCATATGAGATGAATAATGTAGGGTAAGTAACATTATATAAGGCATTGTTTAAAGTGGCTAGTGATATATTTACAACATTTCTCATCAATTCCCATTATTAAAGTGGCTGGAGTTGAGTCAGTGTCAGTGTGTGTAGGCAGCAGCCACTCAATGTTAGTGGTGGCTGTTTAACAGTCTGATGGCCTTGAGATAAAAGCTGTTTTCAGTCTCTCGGTCCCAGCTTTGATGCACCTGTACTGACCTCGCCTTCTGGATGATAGCGGGGTGAACAGGCAGTGGCTCGGGTGGTAGATGTCCTTGATGATCTTTATGGCCTTCCTGTAACATCGGGTGGTGTAGGTGTCCTGAGGCAGGTAGTTTGCCCCTGATGATGCGTTGTGCAGACCTCACTACCTCTGGAGAGCCTTACGGTTGAGGGCGGAGCAGTTGCCATACCAGGCGGTGATACAGCCCGCCAGGATGCTCTCGATTGTGCCTCTGTAGAAGTTTGTGAGTGCTTTTGGTGACAAGCGAATTTCTTCAGCCTCTGAGGTTGAAGAGGCGCTGCTGCGCCCTTCACGATGCTGTCTGTGTGAGTGGACCAATTCAGTTTGTCTGTGATGTGTACATGCCGAGGAACTTAAAACTTGCTACTCTCCTCCACTACTGTTCCATCGATGGATAGGGGGTGTTCCCTCTGCTGTTTCCTGAAGTCCACAATCATCTCCTTAGTTTTGTTGACGTTGAGTGTGAGGTTATTTTCTGACACCACACTCCGTAGGCCCTCACCTCCTCCCTGTAGGCCGTCTCGTCGTTGTTGGTAATCAAGCCTACCACTGTTGTGTCGTCCGCAAACTTGATGATTGGAGTTGGAGGCGTGCGTGGCCACGAGTCGTGGGTGAACAGGGAGTACAGGAGAGGGCTCAGAACGCACCTTGTGGGGCCCCCAGTGTTGAGGATCAGCGGGGAGGAGATGCTGTTACTCTACCCTCACCACCTGGGGCGGCCCGTCAGGAAGTCCAGTACCCAGTTGCACAGGGCGGGGTCGAGACCCAGGGTCTCGAGCTTGATGACGAGCTTGGAGGTACTATGGTGTTGAATGCCGAGCTGTAGTCGATGTAGTCGAACAGCATTCTCACATAGGTATTCCTCTTGTCCAGATGGGTTAGGGCAGTGTGCAGTGTGGTTGAGATTGCATCGATCTGTGGACCTATTTGAGCGGGTAAGCAAATTGGAGTGGGTCTAGGGAGTCAGGTGGGGTGGAGGTGACAATGGTCCTTGACTAGTCTCTCAAAGCACTTCATGATGACGGAAGTGAGTGCTACGGGGCGGTAGTCGCTTAGCTCAGTTACCTTAGCTTTCTTGGGAACAGGAACGATGGTGGCCCTCTTGAAGCATGTGGGAACAGCAGACTGGTATAGGGATTGATTGAATATGTCCGTAAACACACCAGCCAGCTGGTCTGCGCATGCTCTGAGGGCGGCTGGGGATGCCGTCTGGGCCTGCAGCCTTGCGAGGGTTAACACGTTTAAATGTTTTACTCACCTCGGCTGCAGTGAAGGAGAGACCGCATTTTTCCGTTTGCAGGCAGTGTCAGTGGCACTGTTGTCCTCAAAGCAGGCAAAAAAGTTATTTAGTCTGCCTGGAGCAAGACATCCTGGTCCGTGACTGGGCTGGATTTCTTCCTGTAGTCCGTGATTGACTGTAGCCCCTGCCACATGCCTCTTGTGTCTGAGCCGTTGAATTGGGATTCTACTTTGTCTCTGTACTGACGCTTAGCTTGTTTGATAGCCCACGGAGGGAATAGCTGCATTGTTTGTATTCAGTCATGTTACCAGACACCTTGCCCTGATTGAAAGCAGTGGTTTGCGCTTTCAGTTTCATTTGCGAATGCTGCCATCAATCCACGGTTTCTGGTTAGAATGTTTTAATCGTTGCTATGGGAACGACATCTTCAACGCACGTTCTAATGAACTCGCACACCGAATCAGCCTGTCGTCAATGTTGTTGTTGGCCTTTATACGAAACATGTCACAGTCCACGTGATGGGAAGCAGTCTTGGAGTGTGGAGTCAGCTTGGTCGGACCAGCGTTGGACAGACACTCAGCGTGGGAGCTTCTTTTTAGCTTGTCTGTAGGCAGGTATCAGCAAAATGGAGTCGTGGTCAGCTTTTCCGAAAGGGGGGCGGGGCAGGGCCTTATATGCGTCGCGGAAGTTAGAGTAACAGTATTCAAGGTTTTTCCGCCCCTGGTTGCGCAATCGATATGCTGATAAAATTTAGGGAGTCTTGTTTTCAGATTAGCCTTGTTAAAATCCCCAACAACGATGAATGCAGCCTCCGGATAAATGGTTTCCAGTTTGCAAAGAGTTAAATAATAATTGATTGTGAGGAATTCTAAATCAGGTGAACAGAAGGATTTGAGTTCCTGTATGTTTCTTTCATCGCACCATGCCTCGTTAGCCATAAGGCATACACCCCCACCCCTCTTCTTACCAGAAAGGTGTTTGTTTCTGTCGGCGCGATGCGTGGAGAAACCCGTTGGCTGCACCGCATCGGATAGCGTCTCTCCAGTGAGCCATGTTTCCGTGAAGCACAGAACGTTACAGTCTCTGATGTCCCTCTGGAATGCGGATGCTATATACAGGGTGTACCGGTACAGAATCAATGTGGAGGCTATATACAGGGGATACCGGTACAGAGTCAATGTGGAGGTTACATACAG